>NW_017673200.1:49556-58579 GCF_001879085.1 Nicotiana attenuata
TGTAGAAGAGTTTTAGTAAAAAGGTCAAAATCACATGAAAACAAGGAAGCCCCAAACTCAATTCAGAGTCTTGAAGTTGGTCTGAAAGAATTAGGGGTTTTGAAATAAAACCCTAGTTCAATCAAATCCCACAATCAAACTTGGTGGAATCCCAAAATTCTAGGGTTTCCACCTTGAATTAAGTACAGAGATAAGAAGGCAAGTAGTCGAAACAGGCTCAGAGGTTTCAGAACTGAAACCTCTTGCATGTTCCTTTCAGCAGCTAAACTCATAAGACAACATGAAAACAAAGTAACAATGCAAACACAGTAGAAGCATTCAAGGAAAAATACTGATAGGAACAGTAGAAGAAGCATGCTTAAAGAGGTTTTCTGGAAGAACTTTAAACAGGGCTCAGTAGAAGGAAAATAGTAAAACACTTAAGAACACAGTAGAAAAAATATAGTAGGCGAGACATAACAGAACATGGTAGAAAAGCATACACGAACATAGTATAGAAAACATAGTAGAAGAACATACGAGAACATGGTAGAAGAAAAAGCACAAGAGCACAGTAAAAGCATACGAGATCATAATATAGGAAAGCACAGTAAGAGAATCATATAAGAACATGATACAAGAACAGAGTAGAGACAAATACACACGAATGACAAAGAAAAATCATAAAACACTTAAACACTTTTCAGAAAACCCTAAATCGGAAAAGAAAGGTTTTGAAAGTGATATTTGAAAGAAAAGTTTAGGGAAATCGTTTGAAAACTCAAGGAAAGCATAGATACACCATATATCTAAAGAAATCGGAGAAAACCTCGAAAGGTTAGAGTTTCAGAAGAACCCTAAAAATGAGAAAAGGCTTTGAGAAGTCACCGATCTGCGTCGGAGAGGTCAGAACCAGGCTCAAACAACCATGGTACGCCGGAGTAAGGCCGGAGATGACCCTGAGACCTCGAATCGACGGAGGTCTGGGTATGAACCTTCAAGGTCAGGCCTTGAATCTTCAGAGATCATGCACGTAGGAGCCATAAGAGGCCGGTGTAGGACTCTCGTAGCCTTGGAGGCCATAGATTTCGGTGGATTCCAGGGCGGAGGTGGCTAGGGTTAGAGAAGGTTCGAGAGTGTTTGAGAGAGGAGAGGGTTTCAGAGGCGGCGGATAATTGAAAATGATTTAGGGTTGGGGGGAATGGTAAATTAAAAAGGAAAGAATGCGTGTGAGCCGTTGATCTGTTAGATCAACGGCTGGGATTAAAAGAAGAGGTCCGGGCGGATAATTTAGGAATTGGGCCGGGTAATTTGGGATTGGGATTGGGTTTAATTGGGGGTTGTTTCAGGCTAAGATTGAAATGGTTAGGGCTAGTATTTAAATAGCCATTTTTTCCTTTTTATTTTATAAAAATAGCAAAATCATTTCTGGAAATAAATTAATAGCACTAAATTAATTAATAATGTATAAATATTAAATTTAAAATACTGGAATCAATTTTACAATTATAAACGCAATTAATTCTTAAAATAGGCTAATATTGCAATTACATGCAATTTAGCTTTAAAATACTAAATAAATTTGTAAAAAATGTGCAAAAAATTACCTTAGCTATATTTTGGTATAAATATGAAAATACAATAAATGAATCACAAAAATGATCATTTGGGGAATAATTATTGATTTTTTACTGGTAAAATAGGGCAATAAAATTGGTTTGAAATTTTTTAAAAATTAAAGAAAAAAAGTAGGGAAATTCTTGGACATACTTATATATGCATACCTATGCTATTTAAAAGGTATTTTGTATATAAAAATATACAAGGAAAAATTGGGTATCAACACTCGTATCTAGTCATAAATAACTTAATAACATCAATTATCGCTAAAGCAATCAATTCTAATGCATAATTATAGGTTTCCAAACATTTCCCCCAAAAAGTCAAAAACCGACTCCGGGCCCGCTTGGTCAAAACCCGAAATTCGGACCAAAATCCCGATTACCCATTCACCTTGAGCTCGGATATATAATTGATTTTGGGATCCGACCTCAATTTGAGGTCTAAATCCCCAAATTTCGATGTTCCTAAGTTTTACCCAAGAATTCCCCAATTCCACCATGAAAACCCCTAGATTCTAGGATGAAATCTTATAAAAAAGAAGTAAAAGATTGAAAGAAATGAGTTAAGATTCATTTACCTATGATTTGGGCAAGAAATGGTCTTTCGAAAATCGCCTCTTGAGATTTAGGTTTTGAAAAATGGGAGAATGAATGAAAAATCACGTCTATGTCTAGACTTATCAGCAAGGAGAATAATTCAGCAGCCTACATAACACGAGAAGGTAAACCTGAATTATTGCCAAAAGTTCCACAAGGCAATCATCAAAGCAAAAAGATATCCCATCAAATCTCACACAGAAAACTCAAAACCATAAGTTTCTTCATCTCTTGACATTAAGACCAAACCCCATACCTTTAGCAAGAAAGGAAAAAGCCAATATGGACACAATACTATAAATACAATTCTGTATATTCTGATTTAACTCTCATCTCTGCCGCTCATGCTATACATTTACGTCCGAATTTCTAAAGATGTTCCTCCTAGCTTGATAGAATGAAATATCTTTATTAGAAAAACAAATTCGTTTCTTGCACCACATTCATCTCATGATATGTAGTAAAAGAAAGAAGAGAGAAGTTATGTTTTTGTGCAGTACTCCCTCTATCCCAATTTATGAGGCACACTTTCCTTTTTTGTCCATCCCAAAAAGGATATCACATTTCTATATTTTAGAAATAATTTAACTTAAAATTCCCCATTTACCATCAATAAGATGATTTATAGCTGCATAAATGTCTAAGGCTTGTCTTACACCACAAGTTTCAAAAGTTTTCATCTCTTTCTTAAGCTCCGTGCCTAGTCAAACTGTTTCAGTAAAAGTTTAGTGCTTGTAATAGTGAAGCGAGAGCTCATCACGATGCTGATCCAAAAATGGGAGCCACACGTCTATTGTTTTCAAGAAACAAAAAATGAAGAGTGGGAAGAGAGGCATTTTAGATAATTTTGGCCAAAGATTGGACATACAAGAGTTGGAATTGATTGATCCCCAACTATACAGAGGAGAGAAATGACAGATCTATAGTGGTCTTCAGAATTGATAGGTACCTTTACTCAAATATCTGGAAATGAGGAATTCAAAAATATTAAGCAGACTATGCTTCCAACAACTTGGTCAGACCACAATCCTATAGAGTTTTCCTGTGGCCAATGGCAAAGGAGAAGTTCTTATTTCAAGTTGAGAACAAATGGTTCTAAGAAGCAGACTTTATAAATCTGATCAGCAGTTGGCGGAATTCCTTTGAAGTGAGAGGGCGTAAAGATTTCGTAAAACTGTTTTTACTGAAGCCGAAATTAAAGGAATGGAGCAGAAAGAAATTTGGTAGACTGGATGACAGAAAATCTCTGCTTCTGAATAACTTACCCGAGCTGGACAGATTAGCTGAGGAAAGAGATTAAACAGACCAGAAAATGGCTGAAAAAGCTGATATTGTAATGCAAACACAAGAGGTGGCCAGATTGGACATGGAGACAAAAATCTAGATTCTTGTGGCTAAAGAAGGATACAAAAATACTAAGTTTTTCCAAAAGATGGCAAACACGCATAGAAGGCACAAGCAAATTTAGAAGCTCAATTTTGTTAACGGGTGGATAAATTAAATGGTTTTACAGTGGCAACTCAGAATTGACACTTAATCAAATCTCACATATACTTTACGCGAATGATACGCTTATCATGTGCGAGGCAGAGAAACAACAATTAAGGTACCTGAGGGTGATTCTATTGGTTTTTGAGTTGGTGTCAGGACAAGGTATATTAAATTGATGAATAGTTGCATCTATCCTATGAATGATGTACAGAATACACAGGGTTTAGTAGGTAGATTGATCTTAAGTAACAGTGTGCTTAACTCTCTCCCTACCTACCTAATGTCAATATACCCTAGGGTCAGCAAGGTGATTAACAAGTTGTTTGTCTTAGTGAAAAACATGGTGGAATTGGAGTAATAAATTTGAAGCACCATAATCAGAATTTAATTATGAAATGGTTATGGAGATACACAGACAAAGAACAGAGGCTTTCGAGAAAGTTCAATTAAGTATTAGTGCAAAAAATATTGCATAAGAATGAACTAGGAGGTGCCAATAGTCTTATTCAGCTAAAGCATTTGCCTTCCCATTTTAAAAAAAGATATCAACTTTTAGTCGAAATTTTAGTACAAAATCAGTTTTCCTTCGTCTTTTTGGAGTCTACTTCTGCAATGGGGAAACTAGGTTTCGTTATTGGCTAACAATTTTGAATAAAACATCAAATTGCAGCTAAAACATTCCATGCAGACAAAAATTAGGTCTTTATACCGATAATACCGATTACAAACAAGCAAACAACCAATAACTTTTTAAACTATTACTACTTTTGGCTATGAAGCAGATTTGAGCTATATCAGAGACCTTCTTAATATCCTGCATTACCCAAAAAATTACAGACACAAAAAAAAAGAGCTAAGATTTAGGAGGAAAAAATTACAGTTTCAGCAAATTCAAAAACCAAAAAGAAGGCTTTTTTGTATACAAAGTGAAAATAGCAAAGAAAGCTATACGTACAAACTTTTGAGAGCAGACGAGAGTCTGTTACAATCAGAATAAAGTGAGGATTAATACACAGTCACGTGTGAGGCACGTGAGCAACAGTTAATTTCAGTTAGTTAGTTTTCGGAAATTAGTTACAGTTAGTTAGTTGTTGTTAGTTTGTTACAAGTTAGTTATAGCTGAATTTTCTTCATATAAGCTGGATTCATAGCTATTGTAAGGCTCATTCATTTTGTAATTGAATCTGAAAGAAATCTCTCTCTTCTCTCTCTAAATTCTCGAAATATCCTCTACCCTAAGTCTTCTGTTCAAGAGCAATTCTCCTTATTTGCTCTTTAGGATACTTAGATTTTCCTCTAAGTTCGTGAGCTGATATCATTGGTATCAGAGCAGACCTTTTCCTTGGATCTGTAAATCGAAAATTGAGGAAGATAACACCAGAATTCAGGAACTACGCCGAGACTTGGATGGTCTTGGAGGATCATTCGAAGGGATCGCTGGATCAGTGGAAGAATTGCGTAGAACTATAGATGAAAAGCTCACCCCCTCGATGGAAGAATTTAAGAACATTTTGCTGACGACTAGGGCAAATGCGGGAACTGTTGTTAAAGAAGAAGCAACAGTACCAACAGAAAGGGGTCAACGAAGAGAGGAATATGAACTGCCCACCAGAAGCCATCAGCTAGAATTCCCTAATTTGATGGAACTGGGCTTCGTGATTGGCTGTATCAATGTAAACAATTCTTTGAAGTTGATCAGACTCCTGAAGCTTCGAAGGTGAAATTGGCTTCTTGTCGATTGGCTGGAAAGGCTCTTCTATGGCACCAGGTGTACATGAAGACTCGACTATCTAGGGACTGGCCTAATTGGGGGGAGTATGTGAGGTGCTTGTATGCAAGGTTTGGATCAGAATTTGTCGATGATCCAATGGGGGATTTGAAGGACCTTAAACGGGTAACTTCTGTGCAAGATTATGTGGATTTATTTGATGAACTATTAACTAGAGTTGAGTTAAATGAAGAGTATGTTGTTAGTTGCTTCCTTAGAGGTCTTAAACCTGAAATTGGGCTGCCTATTAAAATGTTTGCACCTAGATCCTTGCAGAAAGCCATTAGTCTTGCTAGAATCCAAGAAAAAACCTTATTCATACAGAAACAAACTCTCAAAAATACCCCAGTTCTTTCTACACCTAGACCAATTCATAAACCAATTGCCAGTCCCAATTACCCACAGAGCACACACCCTAACCACTCTAAACCAAATTTTCCTTACCAAAGAAATTAAGGCTCCTACTCAGGAACAACCAAACCATCCTACATAAACCCAAGGCTTCTAACTCCTGCTGAAATGGAGGAAAAGAGGGCTAATGGATTGTGCTTCAATTGTGATGAAAAGTATGTTCCAGGTCATGTATGTGCAAAGAGAAGGCAGTTGTTTTCTATTGAGGTGATAGAACCTGAGGAGGAAAGAAATGGTGAAGAAGATATCTTGTTTGATCCTTCTGAGCTACGGAACATTGAAGAATTTGCATATGATGTTGACTCTGATGGGGCTATCCTACCTTATGTTTCTGTACATGCTATGACTGTTACTGAAGATTTCAGAACCATGAGGGTGACTGGATCAGTCAAGGGCAAAGCAGTGAAAATCTTGATTGATACTGGCAGCACCCACAATTTTATGGACCTTAACATTGCAAAGAGATTAGGGTGCTACTTAACAATGATTCATCCATTTGCTTTATCTGTAGCTGATGGGAATAGGATGTATAGCAAGCCATTTGCAAGGGGTTCATTTGGAAAATGCAGGGAGTCCAATTCATGTCTGGTATGCTGACTCTTCCTCTTGGAGGTTGTAACATGGTTTTAAGGGTGCAATGGCTGGAAACATTGGGAGATATTCTATGGAACTTTAGGAAATTGAAGATGGAGTTCACAATTCGAAGTCAGAAGGTGTCACTAAGGGGCACCCAGTCTCCTTCTATGAAATTAGTAGGACAAGGTCAAATGGACAAACTTTTGGCCAAACCTGCTGAATTATCAATGATGTCCTTAGGAGTAGTGGCTATAGAGTGTGAAACTGAACCTTGCCTATGGGGGCTAGGAGAACAGGTGGACAGTACAATAAGTAAGGAAGGGTTGCAATAGTTGTTGAAGGAGTACAGTGATTTGTTTGAAGTTCCTAAAGAACTACCTCCACCAAGACAACATGATCACAGAACTGTTTTGAAGGAGGGGACTTCTCCTATCAATATTAGATTTTATAGGTGTCCTACTATACAGAAGGAAGAAATTGAGAAGATGGTGGAGGAGTTGTTGTCTACTGGTGTAATCAGGAACAGCACAAGCCCCTATTCATCATCCATTGTCATGGTTAAGAAGAAGGATGGGAGTTGGAGGATGTGTGTAGACTATAGGGAACTCAATAACTATACTATTAAGGACAAGTTCCCAATACCAGTAATAGAGGAATTATTGGATGGGTTGCATGGTGCCAGATTCTTTTCAAAGCTAGATCTAAGATCAGGGTACTACCAGATTAGGATGTGGGAAGATGACATCCCCAAAACAGCATTTAGAACTCATCATGGTCGCTTTGAGTTCTTGGTTATGCCATTTGGCCTTACCAATGCCCCCTCCACTTTTCAGAGTTTGATGAATCAGATTTTAATGCCAATCTTAGGAAATTTATCCTAGTTTTCTTTGATGATATTTTGGTATATAGCTCTTCTTGGGAGGACCACCTATCACATTTGGAGAAAGCCTTTCAGGTTTTAAGGACCAATGTTTTGTTTGTAAAGCAAAGCAAGTGTGCTTTTGGAGAAACTCAAGTGGACTACTTGGGCCATGTGATTTCTGAACAAGATGTTGATGCCCTCTTTTTCTTCTTAAAGGCGAAATCGGGTTTACGATATTTGGGAGGATAACTCTTTTCCCTTTTGGGATTTGGGTTTTGTTTTGGAATTTGAAGAGTCGCCACCTAATGATTAAGTGCATTAGGACACAAAAAAGGGTTTTTGAGTTTGAAAACCAGAGTTTGGGTAAGGGCTAGAAATTATCTCGAGGGGAAGGTGTTAGGCACCCCCCAAGATCCACTAGTGTGGTTCCCGGCCATGTTACAATTGTGACTTCACTTAACAAGTAAGCAAATAAGGGTTCAAATAGAGGGAGTTTTCACATAATATTGCAAGTAAAATGGAAATTTGAGGAGAGATAAAGAGGGCAGAAATTTCAAGAAAAGATTTAAATAATAAATGAAAAAAACAAATAAAGGGAAAGGGGGGGGGGTCCTAGGTTTATATTCAATATGGATCACCCCACATAACACCCGGTAACCGTTTATACACGTGGTGTTATCGCATGGTCATCATATCGATATTCTACCCTTCCCACCCCATAAAGGTTATTAAACGCGTGCGTTGGTCACGAATACTTATTGCGTGCTATTACCCGTCCCGTCCTATAAGTCTTGGAGGGTATTTAGGACTACTATTCCTACGTGGTGGGGACTAGGCTGAACCCTTAAGTTTGAAGGCAAAAATGCTAAGCGACATACATAACAAATAGGACTGCACATAAGGGGAACATACAAAGGCACATAGAGGCTCACAGATCCCTCCACAAGTGAACTCATAATTAGCACGTCTCAAACACATTTAAGGTCTCAAAGACAAGAGTTTTAAAAGCCGGAATGTTGAAATAAAACAGTGAGTTTCAGTGAAAGCAGAAGCTTAATTAAGACTAAGTGATTTGAAAAAATGCCCGGTTTTCAGAAATACGACTTGGGACAGTAGTATGATTTAGAAGTATACAGCAGTTTAGGAGTTAGTGAAAATATAGATAAAATCGTTAAAACATTCTTTGTAAATAGAGTAAAGGCATGAAAATACATTAACTTGACGAGACGTAGGATAAATATTTTGAAAATAATAGCACGATTCTGGGCAGAAAAGGGTAACCTAGTAGAAAACATAGTAGAACAGATACACAATTTCGAGATCATTTCAAAGTAGGGCGAGAGTTTAGTAAAACAGAGTGAAGTTCAGAGAATCAAAAATAAGAATGGGAGCAGCAGAGTTCAAAATTAAAAGAGGCTAATTAGTCTTAAACCGGTAACCACATGATTAATCAATTCTTATTAGGCCTAAAGTTTGCCTAGACGTCATATACATTGTCTGAATATCTTAAAAAGTGGACATGCATATTTGATTCTGATTTAAAAAGAAAGGATACGCATGGTACTTGTATTGTCAGATTAAGCATGCTAATAGGCGTTTTGACAATTGCAATCCAGATAAGTATAAAACTCTAAGCAGCAGGATGTCTAATGCACAGAAGAGTTCCTAAAACATGATCTCTACTATGCCAATGCAGTAGTGACAGTTTGTTAATAAT
>NW_017673200.1:58787-140984 GCF_001879085.1 Nicotiana attenuata
ATACTAATCCAAAGGGAAGGGAAGACATAATAACATGCTAGTAATATATTTTAATTACAGATTTCGCAAGAGAACCACAAATAGAAGCAAACTAGAAATAGTAAGAACTGAAACAAATAGAGAATCACATTGTTGTTGGAGCTTTGAATTGAAACTAGGACATACCAGTAAAGAGCAAGAGCAGGATGCAAAGATAAAGTGATAACACAATTTTAGCCTTGGCTTACAGCCGGCTAATAATAGGCAAGAGCAGAGAACAGCAATAGAGCAAAAGAGCAAGAGAGAAAGAGCACAAGAGAATGTAGAATTGAGAGTATTCAGTGATGTGTGTCTGTGTGTGTGTGTGTTTTGCTAATGAAAGAGTAGAGTATTTATAGTTCTGGAAATGAGTAGAAAAAATAAGGTAAGAAGTGAAGTGTAGTATAATTATAGAAGTAAATACAATCAGAATCCCAATCAATGTAAGTACTCCCCTTTAATTGGGGAGTCCTAGTTCAAACGGCTACCAGGGTGACAAATAAGGAATGAGACTAATTAAAAAACTAATTTCAATCATACATAGAGTAGTAAAGAATAAGGCATGTGATTAGGACCAAGTACAGAACATATGAATTAAGGAAAGTAAGAATCAATTGGCGACATGCTTGCACATAAAATAAGGCAGAGTATCATTTTGAAAATCAGTAAGAGATCCCCTAGTATCGCAGGGAATCAGTTATCAGTTAAGGCAGATGTCAACAAGTAAAGAAATTCACAAAATCAGTGAAGAGTGTTAAGGCAAGTATCACAGTTAAAGGAAAATACATAAAATCAGCAAAGAGTTCTAAGGCAAGTATCATGGCTAAAGGAAAATACACAAAATCAGTAAAGTACTAGTCACAATCATTCAAGGATTCAAAGTGTCAAACTAATACTGATTTAAAGGGAACAAACACACATTAGACAAAAATCAGAAACCCTGGTATATAACATTAGGAGTCATGTGAGTCAGGGATGCGAGATGAACCCAAAGACAAACAGCATAGGGTAAAGATTAGTGAAACATGAACGCAAATGCAAGCACACAGGAAAAAAGAGCAGCTTTCAGGGTTGTAAGTCTAAAAATTAGGGTTTCACAGAGATACTAGTACGAATCAATAGGGTAGACATGACACATGCAAAGGAGATGAAGAGCCATATACCCTAATGGGAAAACAGAGTAGAATCACTAGAACTTCAAGCCATTCGTGATAATCAAACACATATACTGACCCAATCACAAGGAAAAGACTTCAACAATGGTAAATATGAAGGAAAATCATGAGATAGTGTTAAAAATCGATAAAGAAAACCATTTTGAGAAAGGGTTTCGGAACCCTAGTTAAAAGTGAAGGTCCGTTCAGAAAAATAGAAAGTTTTTTAAAGGAAACATCATAATAACTCGCAATATGCGTAGATCTACTGTAAGCCTAAAAGAATCGGAGGTTCCAAACATTAGGGTTTCAAAGAAAACCTCAGAGAAGATAAGAAGAACCTCAAACGTTACTGGTTCGAGCCTCAAAGGTCACAGGCCTCACTCGAAATCAAACTTCGGAGGCCTGAAGCAAACAGGAACACCATGGGTGTGAGTAGACGGGTCCTCGCCCTTCGAGGGCCTTAGGGATGACATTTACCGGCATGAGAGAACCATACGAGGCAGAGGGTGAGGAATCCATGGTCTCCGGTGGAGAAGGTCGCCGGAGAAGATGAAGGGATTCGTCGGAGAAGGGGAAGAGACAGAAGTCTCTAGAAGAGACTAGAGATAGAGAGAGAGAGTAGAGAGATGAGAGACGGTGAAGAATGAGGGGTCAGGGGGGTAGTTAGAACTTTAATTAAGGAAATGATCAACGGCTCAGATTAAATCGGGGTTGGGCCGGGTTATATTAGGGATTGGGCTGGGGTATTTTAATTGGGTATTGGGCCAATTAAATCTGATGGGGGTGTGGTTAAATTGGCTAGGATTGAAATAATAAAGGGTTGTTTGTTAAATAGCCAATTTTCCCTCTTTTATTTTTTTAAAAAAGATTTTAAAACAAATTAAAGGTACTGGACTAATTAATAATGTATAAATATTAATCTAAAAATACTGGAAATGATTTTACAATTGTAAAATGCTGCTAATCGTAAAAATAGGCAATAATTGCAACTATATGCAACTTAGCTTTAAAAATACCAAACAAATGCGTAAAAAATATGCAAAAATTATCTTAATTATATCTTGGTGTAAATATGAGAATAAAAATAGGTTAATCACAAAAGGATAATTTTTTGGGACAATTATTGGTTTTGTACTGCTAAAATGGACAATAAATTGCTTTTAAAAACTTTAAAAATAAGGGAAAATACCAAAATTCTTGGGCATGCTTATATATGCATGTACATGTTATTTTGAGACTATTTTGAGTATATAAAAATACATGGGGAAAATTGGGTATCAACGGCTGCCCCTCTTTACCCGAGAAGGATGAAAGAGTTGTCGGGTAAAGATATGATGGGCAATTTTGACCGAATGAAACAATTTGAAGAATTTTGACCGAGCTCTGGCTCTTGAGCTGCCTACATATCCCTGGTCTTACAGGAATCAGGCCATATGTATTTCGGGAATCCGTCGGCGGAACGTGCCGATGGAGATTTCGAAAGACGGACGCGATATTCAGGTTGGGAAGGATGGTCAGGGATTGATAGGCTGCGAGAACCGGAGCGGGATCGCTCCTGCTGTGATGGTCGTTGCTGGCCGGTATACCTGCAAGTGAGCAATGCAAACATATGTTGTGCGCAAATTTAAACGTGATGCAAGTTCCCATTGGACCATGAAATGCTCGTCTTCGGACGGCTAGGATGACGTCCTTAGACCATGACGTCCTGGGCCATGAAGCGTATAATAAAGGATTCGCAGGCTATGAAACGGTGTTCTCGGGCTATGAGGATGATGCCTCCGAACCATGATGCCTTTGAATAATGATATGCAAAAGATAAAGAAGGGGGTCCTCAGGCCATGGCATGGCGTTCTCGGGCTATGAAAAATGGTGCCTCTGAACAATGACGCCTTTGGACAATTTGGCGATCTTTCAGCCCATGCAAGACTTAAGTGAAGAGGCGATATTTCAGTCGTGCAAAAATGTAAATACAAATGGCGATCTTTCAGCCGATACAGGATGAAGCGGCGATATTTCAGCCGATGCGGAATTTAAATAAAGGTGGCGTTATTTCAGTCGATGTGAGAGTGTAAATATAAATGGCGATATTTCAGCCGATGTAGAGTGTAAATATAAATGGCAATATTTCAGCCGATGCGGATGGAGGTAGAGCTTAACCTCGGAAGGCAGAATGGTAGCCTTATGCAATGCAGAAGAATGCAGATGGAGACAATGCTTAGTCTCGGAAGGCAGAATGGTAGCCTTATGCAATGCAAAATGCAGATGGAGACAATGCTTAGTCTCAGAAGGAAGAAAGGTAGCCTTATGCAGTGCAAAAATGCAGATGGAGACAGAGCTTAGTCTCGGAAAGCAGAAAGGTAACCTTATGCAGTGCAAAAATGCAGATGGAGACAGAGCTTAGTCTCGGAAGGCAAAAAGGTAGCCTTATGCAGTGCAAAAAATGCAGATGGAGACAGAGCTTATTCTCAAAAGGCAGAAAGGTAGCCTTATGCAATGAAGAGGTAAAAAGTGAATAGTAACAAAAACTCTTGGCTGATGGATGATAGCTGATGGATGATAGCTGATAGCTGATTGCGTCGTTGTGGCTGCTGGGGATGTCATGTGCGGGTAGCGCTTGTAAGTAAGTGATGATTCTGAGAGTTGTATTCCTGCAAAAGTATGAGTATGTAATCGTATTTGATGATTATATGTCTTGGGGTGCCTGTATTCAAAGAAAAATCGTGAGTTTTGTAAAGGGGGAAGGCTAGTTCGTCCTCCCGTGGACTTCGCTTGTCCTATTCGGCTCTTGCTTTCATTGGGGGTAGCGTCGCTAAACAAAGCAATTCTGATAGTAGCTATGCATGATTTAGTAAAGAATATGATGTAACTACACAATTTTAAAATGATTTTCTTTTAGATGAACCGATGATTGCGACGCGGTTCAAGACATTGCAACCTCCCTTTTCAGAATTTTGAGGGTCCTCCTCAAAATTCTGCCCCAGTTTACTGGTCTGGTGCTTCCGACGGCTGCGCGCAATGACCGGCTGAAAATCAACTTCAGAATTTTGAGGGCCCTCCTCAAAATTCTGCCCCAGTTTCCAATATCGGAGGAAAATGAAGATCTTATTGAATTGTGACCGAACCCATAAGGTTGCCTATGTATCCCCTCTTAAACGGGAATCAGGTCAGACGTAGTTCAAATTACATCATAAAGAAAATCATAAGTGCTACACATAGTATCGCTTGACTGCATCTGAATTGATCGGCTTTGGCCAAACTTCCCCGTCCATTTCTGCAAATATGAGGGCTCCTCCCGTTAGAACCCGGTGAACCATGTATGGACCCTGCCAGTTGGGAGAGAATTTTCCTTTGGCTTCATCCTGGTGCGGAAAGATTTTCTTCAATACCAGCTGTCCTGGTATAAATTGTCTTGTCTTGACTCTGTTGTTGAAAGCTCTGGACATTCTGTTCTGATACAATTGACCATGGCAAATTGCATTCATTCTCTTCCCATCTATTAGAGCTAGTTGCTCGTAGCGGCTTTTTACCCATTCTGCGTCATCAAGTTCTACTTCTTGTATAATCCTCAAGGAGGGAATCTCTACTTCGGCGGGAATGACTGCCTCTGTACCATAAACCAACATGTAAGGAGTTGCCCCGGTTGATGTGCGAACTGTGGTGCGGTATCCCAATAAGGCGAATGATAACTTCTCATTCCACTGCTTATGCTTTTCTATCATCTTCCTTAGTATCTTCTTGATGTTCTTGTTGGCCGCTTCTACGGCTCCATTCATCTAAGGTCTGTAGGCTGTAGAATTCTTGTGTTTGATTTTGAATGTTTCACACATGGCTTTCATCAAGTCACTGTTGAGATTGGAACCATTATAAGTGATGATCGACTCTGGGATGCCGAATCGACAAACGATGCGGTTGCGGACAAAATCTGCCACAACCTTCTTGGTTACTGCTTTATATGGCGCTGCTTCAACCCATTTGGTGAAATAATCAATGGCCACTAGAATGAACCCGTGCCCGTTTGATGCGGCAGGCTCAACAGGTCCGATGACATCCATTCCCCAAGCGGCGAACGGCCATGGCGAGCTTGTTGCATTAAGCTCAGCAGAGTGCGCTTCTGAATAGAATTTGCAAGATCTGGATATTTTCCTTCGGCCAAGAATTATTTGATGTCGTGAAACTAAGGCTTTCCGTCCGCTTCTTCCTCGACATGAGCACAATAAGCTGGCTGATCATGAATCTTTACTGGAATAGGGTCTATGAAGTTCTTATCTGGATGCTAAATCATGGATGATAGAGTGGCCAATGCATCGGCAAACTCATTCTGGATCCTGGGAACATGCCGGAACTCTATCTTTACGAACCTTTTCCTCAACTCTTGTACATGATGCAAATACGGGAGTATCTTGGAGTTCTTGGTCGCCCATTCTTCTCGGACCTGATGTATAAGCAAATTCGAATCTCCAATCACTAGCAACTCTTGGACGTTCATGTCAATAGCCATCTTGAGCCCTAAGATGCAGGCTTCGTACTCGGCCATATTGTTGGTGCACGGGAACCTGAGCTTGGCGGATACCGGATAATGCTGGCCGGTTTCTGATACTAGGACTGCTCCTATGCCAACTCCCTTGAAATTTGTTGCTCCATCGAAAAACATCCTCCAACCGACATAGGATTCTGCAATGTCCTCTCCTATGAAGGATACCTCCTCATCAACGAAAATACGTCTTCAGAGGCTTGTATTCTCCGTCCATGGGATTTTCGGCAAGATGATCTGCCAGTGCCTGTCCTTTGATTGCCTTCTGAGTCACGTAAACAATGTCGAATTCACTCAACAGGATTTGCCACTTGGCTAGTTTGCCAGTGGGCATGGGCTTCTGAAAGATATATTTCAGCGGATCCATTCTTGATATGACGTAAGTGGTATAGGCACAGAAATAATGCCTCAACTTTTGAGCTACCCAAGTCAGAGCACAACAGGTGCGTTCTAATAGAGAGTAATGGGCCTCGTATGGAGTGAACTTCTTGCTGAGGTAATAGATGGCTTGCTCCTTTCTCCCTGTTTCGTCGTGTTGCCCCAGAACACAACCGAATGCTCCATCCAATACTGCAAGGTAGAGCAACAGCGGTCTGCCCGGTTCGGGCAGAACCAAAACTGGCGGCGTTGATAGGTATTCCCTGATTCTGTCGAAGGCTTTCTGACAATCATCGGTCCATTTAGTAGTGGCATCTTTCTTCAACATCTTAAAGATGGGCTCACAAATGACAGTGGATTGAGCTATGAACCGGCTGATGTAGTTGAGTCTCCCCAAAAAACTCATGACCTCTTTCTTATTCTTTGGCAGCGGCAATTCTTGAATGGACTTAACCTTTGATGGATCCAGCTCTATTCCTCGGCGACATACGATGAACCCAAGCAACTTTCCAGCAGGAACCCCGAATGCGCACTTGGCGGGATTCAGTTTCAGATTGTACCTCCTCAGCCTGTTGAAAAATTTCCTCAAATCTTCCATGTGATCAGTGGCCTTCTTGGACTTGATGATAACATCATCTACGTACACCTCGATCTCCTTGTGTATCATGTCATGAAAAATAGTAGTCATAGCCCTCATGTAGGTAGCCCCGGCATTCTTTAACTCGAACGGCATCATCTTGTAACAATACACCCCCATGGCATAATGAAAGCCGTTTTCTCCCCGTCTTCCTTATCCATCCATATCTGATGATACCCAGCAAAACAATCAACGAACGACTGCAGCTCATGCTTGGCGCAATTGTCAATTAGAATGTGTATGTTTGGTAAGGGGAAGTCGTCTTTCGGACTGGCCCGGTTGAGGTCCCGCTAGTCGACACAGACTCTGACCTTCCCGTCCTTCTTCGGCACTGGAACAATGTTGGCTAACCATGTTGGATACTCTACTACCCTGAGGACCTTGGCTTTGACCTGCTTGGTGACTTCTTCCTTGATTTTCAAACTCATGTCAGGCTTGAACTTCCTGAGCTTCTGTTTTACCAGCGGACATGCTAGATCCGTTGGCAGTTTGTGGGCTACAATAGATGTGCTGAGACCAGTCATATCATCATACGACCAGGCGAATATGTCCTCATATTCCCTTAGAAACTCTGTGTATTTTTCCTTTTCTGATGGTGACAGATGAACACTGATGCGCGTTTCCTTGACATTCTCTGTATCCCCCAAGTTGATAACCTCAGTTTCGTCCAAGTTAGACTTAGGCCTATTCTCAAAGTTCTCAACTTCTTTAACAACCTCTTCTGGCATATCATCCTCTTCTGAGTCTATATCCGTTTGTTGCGTTGTCTCGTTGCAAGTCACAATCGTCGGTTCATCAAGATAAGTAATAGTAATGCTGTGTAAATAAAGTAAACGATAGAAAAATAATAAGCGCTTTGATATAAGAAACTGAAATGCTTTGATAAACTTCATAATTGTTTTGAACATTGGAGCTCTTATTTTCGAAAATAAAATGCGGAAAGAAAATCAACTAGCGAAAAATAAAGATGATGCATGGTGCTTTGTTCAACCTTGCTACCCCGAAGCTCTCCGGCCCGTGGTGGTTCTGATGGACCAATTATTGAGGCGCGCTCCTCGGCTCACAACTTGTATGGAAGGGCCTTCCTCTCCTTCCTCCTCAAAAATGATACAGCAGTCCATATTGTCGTCTTCCAAAAACAGATTCCTCATTGCTGCCAGTGCTTCCTCTTCTTCTGACCCATATATGACATCTGCTGGCTGGAAAGTCTGCTCCAAGCGAGGTATTGGATGCTCCAGTGGGTAGTGGGGACTGCTCCATGGTGGCGACCAGTGGTTGAACTCCTCCCAAGTGTATTCATACCCCAAACCGAAAGTGGTACCATGTTTCTTCAGCTTGATGGGTTTGGCGATTCCCTGGAGGTTCTTGCCGAGCCCCTTGCCAGGTTCATATCCGCTCCAATTCAGTATACTTTCGATCTTGTCATCCCACCACTTATCCTTGTCTACGGCGTTGACTCGCTCAATGTGATGGTAGGTTTCTCCGCCTATCTTCCTTCTTCCTCCGATCGCTGGGATGGTCTGGCGACTGTATATGGGATTACTACCGTCGCCATGAATAATCACCTCTTGGTGATTCCACTCGAACTTCACTGCTTGGTGCAGGGTTGATGCTACAGCTCCAGCGGCGTGAATCCAGGGCCGTCCCAACAACAGATTGTAGGACGCTGGGATGTCTATCACTTGAAAGTCGACATCGAACCAAGTTGGTCCCATCTGCAGACACAAACTGATTTCCCCAATGGTGGACCTTTGGGAGCCGTCGAAAGCTTTGACGTTGATGGCTCCATCTTTGATCTCATACAGGCTTTTCCCTAATGTTCGGAGAGTCACCAAGGGACAAATGTTGAGGCTGGACCCTCCGTCAATCAAAATCCTGGTGATGAAATAATCCTCGCATTGCATAGTGATGTGCAGCGCCTTGTTGTGGCTCAACCCTTCAGGTGGCAGCTCATCTTCGTGGAAAGTAATTTTGTGACTTTCCAATACTTGCCCCACCATGTTCGCCATTTCTCCTCCAGTTATATCACTGGGTACATATGCCTCACTCAGTATCTTCATCAAGGCGTTCTTATGTGCATCGGAGCTTTGTAGCAGAGCTAGGATGGAGATCTGTGCTGGCGTCTTGTTCAACTGATCGATGACTGAGTACTCCTTTGCTTGTATCTTCCTCCAGAGGTCATCAGGAGGAGTTTCGGTGGATCGTCCAGAGGCCTGCTTACTTGATTCAACCAAATGTTCCGGAGTATAAACCCTGCCAGTTCGGGTCATACCCTGTGCTGCAATTGCTTCTCCAGATTTGGTTTTCCCTTTCCTTCTCGCCTCGGCGGTGTAATCCCAAGGAATGGCCTTCGTATAAAATGGTGCTATGGCTGACATTGCCACAAGAATGGGTACCATCGCTTTGGGAGGTAACACAGCAACTTCAAATGGCACAGGTGCTTTCGGGCACCCAAACTCAACCTCAATTGGCCCTGGCGCCTTTGTAGAAGACGGTGTTTCAAACTCGAGTGGTACGGACATGTTTACTTCAGCATCCCCAGAGGGCTAGATCTGGACGACAATCGGATTAAGAGTGACTGTTGGTTTCTTCGGATCGTCACCCACCGCAATCAATCCAATCGACCCTTTGGGGTCCCAATCATCTTCTATTTCTATCATATGAACGCCTCCCCCTTTGTGGTCAGGCAGAGGGTTGTTGCGGACGTTCAGAGCAGGCTCATTTGTTACAATGGTTTTGTTGTCAATCAAGGCCTGAATCTTATCCTTCAGGGAGCGACACTCATCAATGGTATGACCCTTCATGCCGGAATGGTATGCACAGGTTTTGTTCGGGTTGACCCATTGGGAAGGATTTTCTGGAGTTATGGCGGGGATAGGGGTGACGTAATCAACAGCTTTAAGCCTTTCATACAGCTGGTCGATTGGTTCGGCAATAGCGGTGTACTATTTGGGAGGCCTACGATAGAAGTTAGGCCGCGGTCTAGGGAAATTTTGGGAGGTGATTGATAGTGAGAGGGCTGAGCATTATAGGCTTGGTAGACGGGTGCGGGTTGGGAATATCTTGGTGAGGTAGGTTGATATGTGGGAGGTGGAGATGATTGGTAAGTAGGTGGTGGAGCTTGGTAGGAAGGCGGGGGTGCTTGGTAATTAGGGGTAGGTTGATATATGAGAGGAGATAATGGGTAGGTTTGGTATTTTATTAGGGATTTTGTTCTCTGGGCAACCATCACGGCACTCACATCCCTTTTCTTGGACGTGCCACCAGACTGTAGAGCCTTGTTGGTAGCCAGCAACGCCTCAAAATTAGTGACCACACCACTTTTAATGCCTTCCTCGATCCTTTCCCCTAGCTTGATGATGCCGGAGAATTTCTGGCCTTCAATCAGCATCAACCTCTCATAATATTGTGGGTCCTGAGCTCGGACGAAAAACCTGTTCATCTGTTCTTCTTCTAAGGCCGGCCTGACCTTAGCCGCTTCTGATCTCCAACGAGTAGCATACTCGCGGAATGTCTCTGTAGGTTTCTGCTTCAAATTCTGGATGTAGAATACATCCGGCGCATTCTCCATATTGAATCTGAACCTGTCCATGAAATCGGACGCCATACCNATTTGCTGCTCCGTCGAAAAATATCCTCCAACCGTCATAGGATTCTGCAATGTCCTCTCCTATGAAGGATACCTCCTCATCAGGAAAATACCTCTTCAGAGGCTTGTATTCTCCGTCCTCGGGATTTTCGGCAAGATGATATGCCAGTTCCTGTCCTTTGATTGCCTTCACGTAAACGATACCGAATTCACTCAACAGGATTTGCCACTTGGCTAGTTTGCCAGTGGGCATGGGCTTCTGAAAGATATATTTCAGCGGATCCAATCTTGATATGAGGTAAGTGGTATAGGCACAGAAATAATGCCTCAACTTTTGAGCTACCCAAGTCAGAGCATAACAGGTGCGTTCTAATAGAGAGTAACAGGCCTTGTATAGAGTGAACTTCTTGCTGAGGTAATAGATGGCTTGCTCCTTTCTCCCTGTTTCATCGCGTTGCCCCAGAACACAACCGAATGCTCCATCCAATACTGCAAGGTAGAGCATCAGTGGTCTGCCTGGTTCGGGCGGAACCAGAACTGGCGGCGTTGATAGGTATTCTTTGATTCTGTCGAAGGCTTTCTGACAATCATCGGTCCATTTAGTAGTGGCATCTTTCTTCAACATCTTAAAGATGGGCTCATAAATGACAGTGGATTGAGCTATGAAATGGCTGATGTAGTTGAGTCTCCCCCAGAAACTCATGACCTCTTTCTTATTCTTTGGTGGCGGCAATTCTTGAATGGACTTAACCTTTGATGGATCCAGCTCTATTCCTCGGCGACTTACGATGAACCCAAGCAACTTTCCAGCAGGAACCCCAAATGCGCACATGGCGGGATTCAGTTTCAGATTGTACCTCCTCAGCCTGTTGAAAAATTTCCTCAGATCTTCCATGTGGTTGGTGGCTCTCTTGGATTTGATGATGACGTCGTCTACATACACCTCGATTTCCTTGTGTATCATGTCATGAAAAATAGTAGTCATGGCCCTCATGTAGGTGGCCCCGGCATTCTTTAACCCGAACGGCATCATCTTGTAACAATACATCCCCCATGGCGTGATAAAAGCCGTTTTCTCAGCGTCTTCCTCATCCATCCATATTTGATGATACCCAGCAAAACAATCGACAAATGACTGCAGCTCGTGCTTGGCGCAATTGTCAATCAGAATATGTATGTTTGGCAAGGGGAAGTCGTCTTTCGGACTGGCCCGGTTGAGGTCCCGGTAGTCAACACAGACTCTAACCTTCCCGTCCTTCTTTGGCACCGGCACAATGTTGGCTAACCATGTTGGATACTCTACCACCCTGAGGACCTTGGCTTTGACCTGCTTGGTGACTTCTTCCTTGATTTTCAAACTCATGTCAGGCTTGAACTTCCCGAGCTTCTGTTTTACCGGCGGACATGCTGGATTCGTTGGCAGTTTGTGGGCTACAATAGATGTGCTGAGACTAGTCATATCATCATACGACCAGGCGAATATGTCCTCATATTCCCTTAGAAACTCTGTGTATTTTTCCTTTTCTGATGGTGACAGATGAACACTGATGCGCGTTTCCTTGACATTCTCTGTATCCCCCAAGTTGATAACCTCAGTTTCGTCCAAGTTAGACTTAGGCCTATTCTTAAAGTTCTCAACTTCTTTAACAGGCTCTTCTGGTATATCATCCTCTTCTGAGTCTATATCCATTTGTTGCGTTGTCTTGTTGCAAGTTACAATCGTCGGTTCATCAAGATAAGTAATAGTAATGTTGTGTAAATAAAGTAAACGGTAGAAAAATAATAAGCGCTTTGATATAAGAAACTGAAATGCTTTGATAAACTTCATAATTGTTTTGAACATTGGAGCTCTTATTTTCGAAAATAAAATGCGGAAAGAAAATCAACTAGCGAAAAATAAAGATGATGCATGGTGCTTTGTTCAGCCTTGCTACCCCGAAGCTTTCCGGGCCGTGGTGGTTCTGATAGACCAATTATTGAGGCGCGCTCCTCGGCTCACAGCTTGTATGGAAGGGCCTTCCTCTCCTTCCTCCTCAAAAATGACACAGCAGTTCATATTGTCGTCTTCCAAATATAGATTCCTCATTGCTGCGAGTGCTTCCTCTTCTTCTGACCCATATATGACATCTGCTGGCTGGAAAGTCTGCTCCAGGCGAGGTATCGGATGCTCCAGTGGGTAGTAGGGACTGCGCCATGGTGGCGACCAGTGGTTGAACTCCTCCCAAGTGTATTCATACCCCAAACCCGAAAGTGGTACCATGTTTCTTCAGCTTGATGGGTTTGGCGATTCCCTGGAGGTTCTTACCGAGCCCCTTGCCAGGTTCATATCCGCTCCAATTCAGTATACTTTCGATCTTGTCATCCCACCACTTATCCTTGTCTACGACGTTGACTCGCTCAATGTGATGGTAGGTTTCTCCGTCTATCTTCCTTCTTCCTCCGATCGCTGGGATGGTCTGGCGACTGTATATGGGATTACTACCGTTGCTATGAATAATCACCTCTTGGTGATTCCACTCGAACTTCACTGCCTGGTGCAAGGTTGATGCTACAGCTCCAGCGGCGTGAATCCAAGGTCGTCCCAATAGCAAGTTGTAAGATGCTGGGATGTCTATTACTTGAAAATCAACGTCGAACCAAGTCGGTCCCATTTGCAGACACAAATAGATTTCCCCAATAGTGGACCTTTGGGAGCCATCAAAAGCTTTGACGTTGATGGCCCCATCCTTGATCTCATGCAGGCTCTTTCCCAATGTTCTGAGAGTAACCAATGGACAAATGTTGAGGTTGGACCCTCCGTCAATCAGAATCATGGTGATGAAATAATCCTCGCATTGCACAGTGATGTGCAGCGCCTTGTTGTGGCTCAACCCTTCAGGTGGCAGCTCATCTTCGTGGAAAGTGATTTTGTGGCTCTCCAATACTTGCCCTACCATGTTTGCCATTTCTCCTCCAGTTATGTTGCTGGGCATATATGCTTCGCTCAGCACTTTCAATAAGGCATTTTTATGTGTGTCAGAGCTTTGTAGCAGGGCCAAGATGGAGATCTGGCTGGCGTCTTGTTCAACTGATCGATGAGTGAGTACTCCTTTGCTTGTATCTTCCTCCAGAGGTCATCAAGAGGAGTTTTGGTGGATCGTCTAGAGGCCTGCTTACTTGATTAAACCAAATGTTCCGGAGTATAAACCCTGCCAGTTCGGGTCATACCCTGTGCTGCAATTGCTTCTCCAGATTTGGTTTTCCCTTTCCTTCTCGCCTCGGCGGTGTAATCCCAAGGAATGGCCTACGTATGGAATGGTGCTATGGCTGACATTGCTACAGGAATGGGTACCCTTGTTTTGGGAGGTAACACAGCAACTTCGAATGGCACAGGTTCTTTCGGGGATCCAAACTCAACCTCAATTGGTCCTGGCGCCTTTGCGGAAGATGGTGCTTTAAACTCGAGCGGTACGCACATGTTTACTTCAGCATCCCCAGAGGGCTGGATCTGGACTACAATCGGATTAAGTGTGACTGTTGGTTTCTTCGGATCGTCACCCACCGCAATCAATCCAACCGACCCTTTAGGGTCCCAATCATCTTCTATTTCTATCATATGAACGCCTTTCCCTTTGTGGTCAGGCAGAGGGTTGTTGCGGACGTTCGGAGCAGGCTCCTTTGCTACAATGGTTTTATTGTCAATCAAGGCCTGAATCTTGTCCTTGAGGGAGCGGCACTCATCAATGGTATGACCCATCATGCCCGAATAGTATGCACAGGTTTTGTTCGGGTTGACCCATTGGGAAGGATTTTCTGGAGTTATGGCGGGGATAGGGGTGACGTAACCAGCAGCTTTGAGCCTTTCATACAGCTGGTCAATTGGTTCGGCGATGGCGGTGTATTGCTTGGGAGGTCTACGGTCGAAGTTAGGGCGTGGTCTAGGGAAGTTTTGGCGAGTGGGAGGCGACTGATAGTGAGAGGGCTGAGCATTATAGGCTTGGTAGACGGGTGCGGGTCGGGAATATCTTGGTGAGGTAGGTTGATATGTGGGAGGTGGAGATGATTGGTAAGTAGGTGGTGGAGCTTGGTAGGAAGGCGGGGGTGCTTGGTAATTAGGGGTAGGTTGATATGTGAGAGGAGATATTGGGTAGGTTTGGTATTTTATTGGGGATTTTGTTCTCTATGCAACCATTACAGCACTCACATCCTTTTTCTTGGACGTGCCACCAGACTGTAGAGCCTTGTTGGTAGCCTGCAATGCCTCAAAATTAGTGACCATACCACTTTTAATGCCTTCCTCGATCCTTTCCCCTAGCTTGATGATGTCAGAGAATTTCTGGCCTTCAATCAGCATCAACCTCTCATAATATTGTGGGTCCTGAGCTCGGACGAAAAACCTGTTCATCTGTTCTTCTTCTAAGGCCGGCCTGATGAGAGAGTCTTTATCATCAGACTCCGGTGTGCTTGAAATAGGTTGAGTATATTGTGGTATGGTTTCCACATAGATGGGGGTGTGTTGGGGATGATCATTTGTGGAGTTTAGTGGTTCGGGAATGAGTAGTGGGGTGTTACTTGAAGTGTGGCATGTGTTGCAGTGGTGATGGGGAACGGGTTGATTTTTTGGTTTCGGGATGTTTTGTGGAGGTGTAGGATTTGGAGCATTGACATCCGGGGTAGTGAGGGAAAATGATAAGTTTGCCAAGTTCCGAACTTGGTCCAGTTCTTCCTGAAATTTCAATTAACTTTTGTTCAAGCTGGGAGGCACTTTCCTTGAAAACCTGAATACCCTGAGAAGTCTCTACCCTTTCAACCGAGCTCTCCTTCCTGATGTTGCTCAAGTCTTCTATTTTTCCCTTGTTCTTGTTTCTGATAGGACTCGGAGGAGGAGGAGGTGGAGGGCCCTTAGATCTTGTGGAGTAGGATGATGATGCCAGAGTGCACGAACTAACCTTTTGGGGAGGGGAATAAAACAAAAGTAAAAACAAAAAGGTAACAAGTCAGTAAGGATTATGAGAAGAAAACGTTGCAATATTTAAACACATAGTGCAAGAATATAAATCGTGTCCTAATTTGGGTGCCTCGTTGTGCCCGAGGTAGGCCTAGCGACAAGTTGATTTGGAGAACTTATAATGCCAAATGCCTCATTTTATTGATAACAAATAAGACGAATCCCAAAACGACACCAAAATAGCAGAAATAAAATGTCACTAATGGCCGTGGGCCTTATTTCATTAAAACAAAAGAAAGACTCCTAATTACTTGGTCCCAGAAGGACCTTCCCCAGACTCGGCATCTTTAGCTCCATCGAACAACTTCACCAGCTCACACAGTCCCAGCAACAAGTAAACTCTAGCCAAGTGTCCTCCTTCGCTTCCCTCAGCATTCTGGCAGTTTTCGATCCTTTGGATGAACTTCCTTTCCAATTCTACCAAGCCTCGCTCCAAATACCCTAGTCGTTTGTTGGCACTGACAGCCATATCCTTCCATTCCTCGATCAACTTTTGATGAGCTTCTTGAATTTCCCGGTGTTCATTCTCGTGCTCCCGAATCCTTTTACGCAATTGGTTGTACTTAAATCGCTCCTCAGCCTTTTCATCGACGACCCTGTGACCTCGAGCAAACCCTGGTTGTTCCAAGCCTTCATGATCATCTTCCAGCCAACCTGAGTAGTATGGCGAACAACCGGCGTGGTATCTATCCGGCTCAATAGAGTCTCTTCCCAGTATGATTTTGCAGTGCCACATGTGCTGAGCTTGGCACTTATGAGGGCTATCATCATCCTGAAAATCGGCCCTGAAATGACCCATTTTGCCGACCCTTGGTATAACCTGCTTCCTTCCTGCCTGTCTCATGACTCGGAGAGGGACATAAGGATAAGTTCCTCTCAGGCCGATGAGAATAAGAAACGGTGCATCCCGAGATCGGACAATGAACTCTTCAGTAGGGAACCATTCGAACATCCACTGCACTTGGTCTTCTTTCAGATTTTCAAACAACTCTACCCATCCTTTAGCGTCTTCTGGTTGAGCGAACATGTTAGGCATATAGTTCATTCGCCTTGGCTGACGGAAGGCGATATGATCATCCCAGTCCCTGCGTAGGATCTCTTGCCGATATTCACCCCTTTGGAGGTGCTCCATTAGCCAGAGTTGGAGTAGTAAGTTACAGCCCTCAATGTGATTGGCCCCTTGCTAACATTTTTCTAGGGCTCGGTATACCTCTGCGACAATCATTGGTACTATGCTGAAAGGCTGCCCGCCAATCCCTTACATTAGAGTCTTGGTACCCATGGCCAGTCTGGTATGGATCCTAGCTTTCTTCATGGGAAATACTATCATCCCCAAAAAGCAGAATATGAAGATGAAGACTCTTATGTGGATATGCCCCAATGAGGTGAGGGCAAATTCATCTGGGTAGGTGCGGTAAGACTTGCTATGGCCGTACCTCTCGTATAGATATTCGAAAGGAATGTAAGAGTCCTTCAAATAAGTCAAGTCTGGGTTTTTCTTCAGTCCCATCATCTTGAGGAAACCCCTACCCTTGCGATTTTCTGGCATAAGCAAACCCGGAGTCTCCCAAGGAACACCAGCTAACCCTCCTATTTCTTCGAGGAAAGGGGTTATTTCAAGGTCCCCGAAGCGAAACACTGATCTATCACAGTCCCAGAATAAGGTTGCAGCCTCTATGATTTTGTTGTCGGGCTGGATTTCCAAAAGGGAAGGCAAATTTCCCAAGTATTTGCGGACGAGAGCCTGATCGCTGGAGTGAAGGTCTTCCCACCAGCTTAGCAACCTTGGGTGAATGTTGGTTACCATGCCGAATCCGGGGACTTCGTGCCTCATTTCTGCAAAACAAAGTGTTAGGCCCTTACCCCGCCGGACTCGACTATTTAAACCAATAATTAGCATAAACGACATTTAGTTCTCCAAATAAATGCACAGAATATGGTGGTGTTCGTTTGGGTTCCAAGGAAACCTAGTGGACTTTGGACAAGGCTATCTTAAAGAGTCATTATGTGGACAGCATAACTGACTCGACTAGGTTTGACAGTGATGCATGCGCAGTTGAAACAGAGTAAGGTTTCTATGGGGTATTAGACCGGTACCCTTGAGCGGACAACTCAAGAGGGAAAGGCACGAAACTGTCGACTGCACCGTTGATCGACTGGTTTTACCGCAAATACGCCTTTATCAAATTCAGGGGGTGATATATTGGAAGGGCGCAACCACTCATTATAAGCGTTGCTATGGTATTTGTTTGGCACGAGTGGAATATGATGTTGAAGATGCAGTTACAAGAATGGAACAAATTGTCATGTATTTGCACGTTCATAAAATAATAATTACAATAATTGCTCATGATTACAACAGTATTGAAGGAAAGCAGTAAAAGCAAGAAAAGAAAACAAAAGCCAAGTCAGTTTCGAAGTAGAAGAGAAATAAAGACATTAAATAAAAGCAATAAAGAAGCAATAAAGTCACAAATAACATGTAATGGTAAAAGCCTAAAAGAAAGTCCCCAGCAGAGTCGCCATGCTGCCGATGCCCCCTTTTTCGTTTTAAAAGGCGAAATCGGATTTACGACATTTGGGCGGACAACTCCTTCCCCTTTTGGGAATTGGGTTTTGGAGTTTGAAGAGTCGCCACCTATTGATTAAGTGCATTAGGACACTAAGAAGGGTTTGAGTTGGAAAACCAGAGTTTGGGTAAGGGCTAGAAATTATCTCGAGGGGAAGGTGTTAGGCACCCCTCAAGATCCACTAGTGTGGTTCCCGGCCATGCTACAATTGTGACCTTAAAGCAAGTAAGCATACAAGACAAATTTCACATAAGGACCTCGAGTAGATATGTATAATGGTTACTAAGCATGCTAAAATTTTGAATAGGTGATTTCCTAGTTATTTGAAAGAATGTCTAAGTGCAAAAAAAGGGACCAAATAATGAATATAAACAATCAGATACAGAAGTGGGTGAGCAGAAAATTTATTTAGAAGAAGAGGACAGTGCAAAAATTAAAGGGGAAATTTGAATGACTGAAACAAAATGCAGAATTTTGAAGAACTGAAAATTGTCAATCTAAAATAATTACATAAAGGAAGGGGGGTCCTAGGTTTGTAAAATACATGGATCATCCACACAACACCGGTAGTCAATCGTACGCATGGTGTTATCGTGTGATCATCATCTCCATGTCTACCCTTCCCACCCCGTTGAGGTATTGAAGCGTGGAATGGTATCGTTACTTATTGCATGCTATTACCCGTCCCGATCCTATCAGTTCCGGAGGCATTGGAACTACTAGTCCTAAAGGGAAGGGAATTGGGGCTTTTCAAAAGTTCAAGAAAGGATAAAAAATCTAGGCGACAATCAAATCATATAGTCAAATAGGGGGAGACAAACAGCAATTAAGGCTCAGATAGGCCTCCTCACTTAAATGAAAATACATAGCATGACTTCAGATACTGGTTAGGTCTTTAATTAAATTAAGGCGTAGGATAGGCTGATTCATCACATATTTCTCAGATGAGGAGTCCAAATTAGTCTTGACTAGATGTAGTTATCAGAACTGATACAGTTAATCAATTACCTACTGGCTTGCCTAGGTGAGATCTGTGATCAGGATATCTAACAATGCAAAAGGCGTACTGATTTTAAGGAGGATTATTGATTTTAGAAACAAACAAAAGTTCTGCAGATGTTAAAACGACTTTACCACTGATTCTAGACTTACTAGCGAGATGGACGATTCAGATTCAGTTGGTTTGCTCCTATAGGCATGATCTCTAAGTGTCATTAGTTTTAAAACAGTTATATAAATGCAAGAGTCCTATAGACATGATGTCTAGAATGAGTTGGTTATTATTAAGCCTAAGATTGTTTGCCTAATGGTGTGTATATGCAGAAAAACTTAAGGCATTTTATATGCAGAACCTATTGGCATGATCTCTAAAATACGGAAATGCAGAAGTGCAGAAGCGTAGAAAAACTTATAGGCATGTTTTCTAAATGCAGAAGTGCAGAAATTGTGAATGACCTATAGGCAGGTTTTCTACATGCAGAAATGCAAAAATTATAGAAGATCCTATAGGCATGCTTTCTAAGCGCAAAAAATGCAGAATTATAAAAGATCCTACAGGCATGCTTTCTACTCTTTACATGCATTCATTCCCTCATCCCTTTTCAATATCTATCCCCAATAGTTATTACAAAGTTATTACAGACCGAATGGATCAAAAAGAAAAGTAAAAAAATATAACAGCGGTTACAGCTACATCTAATCAGCCTAATTCAGACTCAAAGTCCAACAATATGAGATAAACCAACTTCCAGGATCAGATTTCCAAAAGACTTTCTCATATTTGGAGTGTGTCAAAGCTCCCAAGAGTCTCAAAGGGACGCCGGGTAGTGCTTACACCCCAAAAACATTTCAGAATCAAGAGCATAGTGCAGTGGAGATGCCAGCCCTCCGATGTCCAAGTTTAGAGGGAACTCAGGGTCCCAAAGCAAGGCTCATAAGAGAGGGGCAGAACTTAGAATCTAAGAGTAAGTGTAAGTGCATAGGGGGAAGGGAATCAGGGAGAGACACGGCAGGCGGGTGGTCATGCCCAGCAATTGGGATGCTGGCACATCCCGTGACCAGCCTGCTAGCCAAACAGTTGAGAGTTAGGATCCATTGTGGATCAAGTCATGGCCTGGGCAGTAATTAGGATACTGTCAGGCCAAGACCTTAACTCAGCACATAGAAGGGAATAGGGATAGGGATCCATGATAGAATAGAAGCAAAGAAAAATGATATGAAGCACAAATTACAGCATGTAAGCAATAAAGTAAACAAGAAGCCTGAAGCTGTAAAGTAAACATATAGGGGGTGAAGCAGAATATTTAAACAAAGGACATACCAGTTTCAAAGAAAATAAGTAAGCAAAAGTAGCCTTGAAAAAGCCGAATTGCAAACAGCAGTTCCAAAAGATCTCAAGTAAAGCAGGATTAGAAAAATAGTATTGCTCGAAAAGTGAGTTCCGTGTGTGAGTGGTGTATTTTCGTGTGTTTCTGATTATGAGAGAATTCCCTGATGATAGAAAGAGGGAGGACTAGGTCCTTATATAGTTTTTTGAAAACAAGTAAGGCAGGCAAAGAGTGCACAAACATAGAAACCAATCAATTAGTATCAATTAAGACAACTAGACTCCTTTAATTAGGGGGTCTAGGTCAAACGGCTAATTGAGATGAAATAAGGAGAAAAAATCAGTTTACTAAGGCTTGATTAAGGTAAGGAAACCATGTAGTGCACAAATAGGGTCAAATACAT
Organism: Nicotiana attenuata; assembly: GCF_001879085.1. NCBI lineage: Eukaryota > Viridiplantae > Streptophyta > Magnoliopsida > Solanales > Solanaceae > Nicotiana > Nicotiana attenuata. The sequence goes on from NW_017673200.1 coordinate 79,385, forward strand.
AGTTGGTAATTAAGGAAAGATGGAATAGTAGTGTTCTTTATAAAGTAAAAATAAGGTATCAGTTTGAAAATCAATCAAAAGGGTCCCGGATCCAATTGTAATCACAGAGAACCTTAGGTAATTAAGGAAAGAATAATTCAAACGTTGGTACAGAATCCCAGAAGAAATACACAAGACCAAGTATTTTAAGGAAAACAACGCAAGCCTAGGATTTTTACACAAAAGGATCAAATATAAACAGCCAGTAGGGTAAAAGGGATTCAATCGAAATAAATCAGTGATGAATCATTAGCATGATTAAAGGGATTTCAAAATCAATTCTTGGTGAAATCTTTTGAAAGGGAAGTTTTCCTCATATATAAAGCATACAGTTTAAGCAAAAGAAGAGTCTAACAATGAAAGTTTCAGAACCACAGGCAAGTAGGATTTGAGTTCGATTACAGGCTCACCGTGAGTCTGGAAACCTAGGGTTCCAAAGTGAAACCCTAGTGCCATCTACCCAAAGAGAAACCCCCAAATTTTAGGGTTTCAAATAGAATCAGAGGTGAGAAATCATTGAGAGAGGCAAACATACGCGATAACAAACACATTGATTCAAAGGCATGCTTGAGAAAATCTTGGAATTCAAAACAGATCTCAGAAGTTTAAACAAAGCAGGTAAGAGCAATACTTAGCAGGAATACCATCAAAACTCAGTAAAGTGAAACAAAATCAAAGAGCACGAACACATAGAAAAGAGTAAAGGACAAACAACCTAGTTAACATGTGAACAAGGAACAACAAAAAGATCTTGCAAAATCGAAATAAGAAAACAAACTTGAGCATAATAAGAAATAAACAAGCGAGTATAAACACACATAAGAGAGAGCAAAAGAGTCAGAAAACATTTTAAAGAAACTTTTTCCAGAAACCCTAAAAATTGGATTTGAACGGTTTTGAGAAAGAAAATTTGGGGAAAACCCTTAAAACGTCAAGCAGGGACCAAGCATGGTACGGATCTGAGAAAAATAAGCAAGTGTAGAACCTTAGAAGGCTTAAAAAATGACAGAGAAAACCCTAGAATGAGAAGGTCTTGAGGAAAGTCGGATCCTGAGTCGAAGAGACTCATATTGCCCTGAACATGCCGGAAAATGGCCGTAGAGGCCATAGATCTTGCAGATCTGAGACAGATCTAAAGGAAACCGTGGAAGTCAGGCCTCCAAACTTCGAGTAACTCAAGCTGAGGGTGAGGGAGAGGGAGCACAGGCCATCCATGGCCAGGGGTGCCATGGATTCCGGTGGAGGTGAGACGGAGATCGGTGGAATAGGGTTAGGGTTTCGGAGGGTTAGAGAAGTTTTTTGGGAGATGAAGGAAGTTTAGAGGCAGCGTCTTTGTGCGAATGAATTAGGGCTAGAGGGGTTAGGGGATTAAAAAAGGAAAGAACGAGTTACAGTCGTTGATCAAACGATCAACGGCCAGGATTTAAAGAGAACCGGACGGGTTTAAGAAATAGGGCTAAGGGGTCGGGTCAAAATCAAAATTGGGTCGTTTAATATTGGGGTGGAATTGGGGTCAATTGAGGCTACAATTGCAATTGAAAATGGCTATGTATTAAGTAACCAATTTCTCCCCTTTTAATTTTTATAAAATAATTAAACTGGTTTTAAAACAAATTAAAAACACTGAACTAATTAATAATATATAATCATTAATCTAAAAATACTGGAAATGATTTTGTAATTGTAAAATGCTAAAATTGTAAAATAGGCTATAATTGCAATTATACGCAATTTAGCTTTAAAAATGCCAATTAAATTTATATAAAAATATGCAAAAAATCACCTTAATTATACTTTGGTGTAAATATGAGAATATAAATCAATTATTCTCAAAATGATAATCCTGGGAGTAATTATTGGATTTTATACTGCTAGAAATAGACAATAAATTGATTTTAAAATCTTAAAAATTAGGGAAAAATATCAAAACTCTTGGGCATGCTTATATATGCATACACATGGTATTTTGAAAGTATTTTTGAGTATGAAAATACATAGGGAAAAATTGGGTATCAACATCGTAGAAGACCAGGTACTCTACTGTTTGGTGGACTCATACAAACTAACAGAAACACGCTTAATTGAATTACTTGCTTCCTTGATTTTGTATTTAGTCTTTAACTGCAGGATTCCTTGCTGTAAATTCGTTGCTCCATAAGTTACGAGTGGTGTATTTACTTTTGGGACTACGAGGTGGTACTTCGGGAGTTCCCCTATTGCATATTTACTTTTGGGACGATGCGGTACCTCGGGAGCTCCCATGTTGCATATTTACTTTTGGGACTACGAAGCTCGGGAGCTCCCCTATTACGTATTTACTTTTGGGACTACGAGGCGGTACCTCGGGAGCGCCTTTGTTGTTTACCCCTATTTGTTATGTAGTTTCCTTTCTGTATTTCTCATTGTTAAATTCTCAGTCTTTCATTATATTATATCATATCTTCTGTCTTGTTTCCTTTTATTTTCAGTAGGGCCCTGACTTGACCTCGTCACTACTCTACTGAGGTTAGGTTTGGAACTTACTGTGTACCGTTGTGGTGTACTCATGCTATTTTTCTACACATCTTTTTGTGCAGATCCGCGTACTTCCTACCAGCCCCGATATTAGTGAGCAGCGATTACGTGGAGACTTCAAGGTATATCTGCCAGCGTCCACAGACCTCGGAGTCCCCCTCTACCTTTTTGATGTTGTTTTCCCTCTTCTTAATTAGACTCTGATGTATAGAGATATTTAGTATTTCTCTTAGAAGCTTGTGACTTATTTCTATCGAGTTTTGGGAATGGTAATCATTTTGAATTGCAGTTTTATTTATTTCAGATATTAATAATTGAGTTTCATCTTAATATTCAGTTATTTGGTAAAATTGTTAGGCTTACCTAGTCTTAGAGACTAGGTGTCATCACGATATTCTACGGAGGGAAAATGGGGTCGTGACATCATGGGCGTGAATATTTATCAACCTAGTTTAATGGGTTAAGTGATGAAAAAGGAATAGTTCATCAGTTGACTATCCCAAATACACCATAACAAAATGGTGTTGCAGAGAGAAGAAACATAACGCTCCTAGAAATGGTTAGGTCAATGATGGCACAAGCTAACCTCCCAATTAGTTACTGGGGTGATGCGTTGCTTACTGCCACCTATGTACCTAACCGAGTGCCTACAAAATCAGTTACTACTACATATGAGGTATGGACTGGAAGAGAACCGACCTAAGTGTATTAAGACCTTGGGGTGTGCTGCCTATACACATGATTCCTCTCACAAATATGACAAATTGGGTCCGAGGGAAAAAAAGTATCTTTATAAGATACTCTGAAACCTCGAAGGGTTATGTGTTTATAGGTCAGAAAGAAAGTGGGAGTGTAACTGAATTTGAATCACGAGATGTCACAATCTTAGAGGATGAGTTCCCCAAGAAGGGAGAGGTAGGTCAAGACCTAACCTTATTTGAGATAATGGATCAAGAAGTACAAGGATCATTTCATTAGAGTGGAAGATTTTAGCATATGATGAATTAGTTTCTCATCAAAGACCTCCTTCATCATCAAATGCGAATGAGAGTAATCCTTCTACATTTAGTGGAAGTGACCAAATAGATCTTGTTCCAAGTGGGAGCGAGATGGTCACAGATCTTGTTCCAAGTGGGAGCAGGATGAATGTTCTTGATCCGAGTGGGAGAAACATTGATCCAAATGAGAACAATGATGAATCACAAATAAGATGTGGCTCTCGTAAAAAGATTCCCCGCCGACGATTTGATGTTGAAGACGGCAAACTATTTATGATGCTCCTACAAGACGAAAACGAGCCTAAAAATGTAAAAGAGACTCTCTCATGCCCTTCAAGGATAAAAGACAAAAGCAATGGAAGATGAATTGGAGTCTACGTGAGTCAACAAAGTTTGGGAACTAGTTGACCTCCCTGAAGGACGCAAAGCAATTGGGAGCAAATGGGTTCTTAAAATTAAGCTCAAGGCTGATGACAAAGTTGAGAGATATAATAAGGCTCGACTGGTGGCGAAAGGGTATACACAGCAGAAAAGAATAGACTATGAAGAGACTTTCTCGCCTGTTATACGATTTACCTCGATTCACCTGGTTCTAGCTATTGTTGCAAGCTTGGATCTTGAATTACATCAGATGGATGTAAAGATTGTCTTTCTCAATGGAGAACTAGATGAAGAAATTTATATGGAACAACATGAGTGCTTCATTGAAAAGGGTCACGAACAAAAGGTTTGTAGACTTCTGAAGTCTATTTATGGCCTCAAAAATTCTTCAAGGCAGTGGTATATACGGTTTAAAAATGTTCTTGTATCCATTGATTTTACCATGATGGATGAAGACCATTGTGTTTATACCAAAAGATCAAGGAATAAGCTTGTGATTTTTACATTGTATGTAGATGACATACTTATAGCTGAAAATGATAAGGAGTTTATAACCGAGATAAAGTCATAGTTATCATCCCAATTTGAGATGAAAAATATGGGTGAAGCTGCATATATTCTTGGATTTACGTTTTCAAGAGATCGTCCAAAGAACATATTATATCTCTCACAAGAGAATTACATTAGAAAAGTTCTTGAACGATTCAATATGCAAAATAGTAGCCTAGTTGAAATTCCTATCGGTAAAGGCTTTAGGAAGTCAGATGTGTCCTAAGACTCCTAAAGAGACAGAAAGAATGAGAAGTTCCTTATAGGAGCGCAGTCGGAAGTTTAATATATGCTATGGTGTGCACTAGAACTGATATCTGTCAAGCAGTTGACTTGGTAAGTAGATATCAAACCAACCCAGGTTTAGCACATTGGCAAGCAGTAAAGAGGATCATGAGATATCTAAAGGGGCCTGCTAATTATATGTTTTGTTGGGGAAAGGATCTGCAATTAGTTGGATACAGTGATGCTGATCTTGGAGGAAATCTAGACGAGAGGAAGTCTACCTCAGGATATATTTTCTTACTCGGTGATGGCGCCATATCATGGAGTAGTAAGAAACAGTCATGTGTATCACTATATACAATGGAAGCCGAATATGTGGCTCTCGCATCAGCAGCACAAGAAGTTGTTTGGTTGAAAAAGTTCTTAGAACACTTGTTGGATATCGCAGAAAATACTGAACCGGTGTTAGTCTACTGTGACAGTGAAGCTGCAATATCCTCTACTAAGGACCCTAAGTTTCATTGTAAACTAAACACATAGATATCAAGTATAACTATGCGAGAGACCTGGTTAGACGCAAGGTAGTGAATGTGAAGTATGTGTCTACAAAATATATGTTAGTAGATCCATTGACCAAGCCTTTGTTTAGAGATGCATTTGTGAGACACACTAGGTCTCAAGGCTTGCATAGACTTTGATATTCTTCATTTTGTTCTTTATTGTTCTATGTTCACAAAACTGATGTTCTTTAATTATCAATAAAATTGATTTACATACATACATATTTTTGTTGTTGAATGTTATGTACATTCTTTGTTCATTTTTTTATAAGTATGTCGAGTAGACAAGAGGTTGGCCTTCTCACACAGGCAACGGCCTCTTTATCTTAGTGATGTGAGGAGATAAGACATGATTTTAAGCAAAATTATCATAAGTTTCTCTTAAAATCGGAATGTCGCTTAAACAATGACAAAAGGTCATTAGGGTGAAAACCGTTCACCTAGTCTACTTTGTGAGCCAGATTGAGTTAAATAAGATTTTGTAGATCAAGAAACTCAAATTTAGATACTTATGGTGTCTTAATAACATCTGTACAAAATTCTTTATGAGATAAAGGCATACGCTCCTTGGGAAAAAGGAGAAAATGATGTAGCACGTGTTTCATACCATGTGTGCTAATGTCGACCAATTGGGTTAACATAAGTCCATTCTCAACTTATTGTTATATGAGACCCAGAGCTTTTATTATGGCTTAAGATTTTGTACCCTCAGAGACTCTAATCAGATACTTAAGACTTAATGTGATGTTAACTATCTTAGTGTGTTTCCAAAAGACCATATACATAGATTCGGTCTAGCAGAGCATATCTAGAAAAGCAGTCATACTAATGTTAAGGGGATTGTGAGAAGAGGAAGATCATTGATGGAATCTCATTTATTGTATTCACTGGTGCACCAATTATAACTTTTGAGTTATGATTGTGAATACAAGAAACAATGATATATGAGATTTTGAGAGTATATCAAATGTGATTCATATGATCTAAGGTACTGCATACTTTATGATCTACTTGCAAGTTTGTACTCGACGAGAGGCTATATACTCATATCAGATGTATGGTACTTAGCTCTCACAGTATGCTGGTCGCAGGTCTACTTCCCTGTATGAATGATTGAGGAGATGAGATGGGAATATGTTTCTCAGACTAGATGAGTACTCCCATAATATGTGAGTGGGAGATGTAGGAAATTTTGGGTCCACCCATAAGGGATGCTTTAAGGCCCAACAGGGTTATTAGTTAACCCTGGTATTCCCTATATAAGTACACACAAAGTGTACAACTAAAAATATAGAACACGCAATATTTTCCTACGCCTAGTCTTCTCTAGGGTTTATCCTCTGATATAGGGGTTGATCCGTCAACGACCAGTGATTCCAGCCGTGGTTTGTTTCAGACTTTCGCTTTCGCTTCACGAAGAACAAGTAGGTTCTCGTTTTATGATTACGCGCCGTCTAATGCGTTTAGATTTACGTGTTCCTTCCGGTCTCACATTCATAGACTAAAGTGTAGTTTCTCTTCATGCTTAACTAATTAAAGAATGTTTATCAGTGGATTCCCCTGAGGAGTTGATCTCGAAGCCACTTGAGCAAAAGTTGATGGGAAAGACAATTAGGGGCTTCTGTTTGACATATTGCAGTTTTTACTTTTTCTACTCGAGACCACGTATAAACCTAATAGGCGGATTCTGGATTTAAATTTTATGAGTTCAACTTTTAAGGTTTTAGCATTGAACTTATTATATTTTTAAAGTTATGGGTGCATATCTACTGTTTTCGCAATTTTAACCAATTTTTACATATAAAATTTCATTCCGCGTCGAAAATTATGGATACAATTCATTAATATACTTTATCCGCCCCTGGTTACATAAAACGCTATATATTTTTGCTTGAAGCTCACTTCCTGCAAGTAAATGAAGTAAGTTAAAACTAAAACTACATTGTTCTCCCAAGAAAGTAGTATAATTTATTAAACGCTATCGAATACACCGTTTAATGGGAAAATCTACACACACTATTTGAAACTAAAAAAGGAAAAAAATAAAATTAAAAAGTAAAGTTATTGAACTCACATATAGGACAAAGCTACAACATTTCTCAAATAATAAAATTAATTAATAACTCATAGTAGTACACTATATATGACAATTACAATAGAAAATTCCACAAGAATATTTTAGACGAGGATGAGTGATCTGATTTAGCCTCATTTTTTATCTTCAGAGTTGAGCTAAGCGCTGAATATCAAAAGGATAGGAATCTGATGGTCTTTCAGCTCTGTATGATCTCCTCCCAACAATTACATTTGCAGCTTCACCTGGATGGAATGCATCCCAGAACAGATATTCATCTCTGTTTTGGCATGGATTCTGTAGAGGAAGACATGTTATTTGCCCATTGTTCCTTCCTACTCCACAACATCCAGCATTTGTCACTCTAAATCCTGGAAAAAAAATTAAAGTCAAAACTCAAAATTTCATGAGGCATAGGTTGCTTTAGCATACACATATGTTGAAGTGTGTGATCATCACGTCTCAAAGCTTAAGTTGTCGGAGAGAATGTACTTTTATTTATTTAATTACGTCTTCAACATACACACAGAATTATTAGAAAAGAAGAAATCATTACCAAATGCTGAGGGATTGTCAATTAAATCTTGGAAGATGTCATAAGCATTAATATAGATGAATTTGGCATCTGGTGTATTGCTGTTGAAATCATCCACAATACCCCTTAGCCTACTGTTGAATAGCTGGTTTGCAACATTTATATTTTGTGCACAGGTTTTGCCATCAGGACTGTTTTGTGCCAGAGAATTTGGGCTACAACCAATTTGCCCCACTCCAATTAAGACAAACTTCCTTGCTCCATAGTCATACAAAGTCTGAAGCAATACACAAAAAACAGTGGGTTAATTTGTCGAAAATAAATAAAGAATTAACCTAAATAGTCGTTCATTCAACCGCTTAAATTAAAAATTACGATAGGTAAACTCACCTTCAATTGTTGAGTATATTGTTGAATAAGAACATCAGCATATTGCTCAGGATTGAATTGTCTGCTAGTGGAGTAATAAAGGGGCATGAAATAATTATTGAGATAGTCATTGCTGCCCAATCCAACAGAGTATACGCACTTGCTCAAATAATTTGCAGCTGAATCTTCATCTCCTAGTATTTGCACCACTTGTTGCACTGTATTCCTGTAATTATTTACCTGCGCAGCAAAGCTAATCCTCGCTCCCTATAAAGATAATGTAAACAGAAATTCAGAAATATGAAGATAAAAAAAGATCAATGTATCAAAACCAAAGAAAATCAAAGGAAATGAAGAATTACCAATTGCTGGCCAGTTTCTTCTCTAATTCCAGCAGCTGCAGATGCATAATTTACACCTCTGAGTATGTCTTCACCCCTTGCAGCTGCATAGGGTGGAATATAATCCTCGAACCCCAAAAGCTCAGCTGTAAATTTAAACACAATGTTTAATTATAGAGTAAAAATATTTGATTTATTCTGGAAAAGTTAAAAAGATAAACAAATTGTGGAAAGGAAAGCTAAGTCTTTTATGTTACTCCTTAATTTCAAGTTTCAACCTTTAATTAGTTTCCTTTTCTTTTTGCCTCCTTGTTAATGGAAAGGTAGAATTATGCCTTTGTTTAAATTTTTAGATGTTAGGTAGAACTTATCAAGATTGGGATAGTATCATAATTAACTTCCTACTCCTACACGGCTTCACAGAAATTTATTAGTGCAATAAATTAGCACACTCATTATCCCGTTGTGGAATAAATTAGAGTAGAAAATGAAAGGTACGTACTATTGCTTGTATAAAAATAAAAAAAAGGTAACCTAGGAATCTTTTCTACAAACGGAAGGAACAATTGGTGCTTTACATATTAAGTATATAATAAAGAGTTTCCTTTTTTATGAGAGACAAATACAAATGTTTCCAAAGAAATAAATCCATCAACATATCAAAGAGGCAGGGGCGAAGCTACATTTATTTAAGGCTGGTCCCTTCGTCAAAAAATTACATAGTATATATAGGTAAAATATTAGATTTTAGAAGTATATAACATATATTCAACACCTTTTGTTGAGGAATTTTTCACTTCTTTCTAATTTGAACACCCTTAGAGAAATTCCTGGCTTCTCCATTGAAAAGAGGATTATGAATTTTATATTCGTTACATGAAATTTGCTTTTAGCTTTAGAATGAAACAGAAACCATAACAATATTATTTTTAATTGAGAGAGGTCGTATATCTTCCATAGGGTTGAGAGCATAGAGGCTTAACCCCCACCACCACACACACAAAAAAACTACACAGAGTGCATATATGTTTACTTAAGTATGTTGATAACTTGGAATAAGCAACCTGCAGACTCGTTTTGGTACCATAAATACATTAGCTAATTAAAAAATTGAAGTTGAAATAAGTTATATTACTTCTGCTTACAAAATCTCACACGTCATAAAATAAAAATGTTACATTACAGGGGAAAACAAACACAGAGCTGAAAACCAAGAGAGATACTTACCAATAACATCAACTGTAGTTTTTCCATTGGAAAACCTCCCAGTTGGACCACCAGGGTAATCAATACCATAAGGCAAGTAATTAGCCCTAGCTAAAGACTGAATGTTGTTGTTATTCCCATTATCCACTAAAGAATCACCAAATATAAAATAACAAGGCACTTGGGGATCTCCTTTTGCCCCATAATATTCCCCCAAATTCCATCCCAAAAGTACCACATACACCATCATCCATTTCATCACGTCCCTACCCATTATAATCCTAAGTACGTAAGAAAAAGAAGGAAAAAAAGAGTGTTTGGGACAGGGATGAGAAGCTTCAAATGAGTGTCTAGTATATATATATATATATATATGTGTTGAGGTCAATAAGTGAGAGACTAAAAGACTAGAGAGTACTGGCAAGACTTAAATTTATGAAAAGACAGTAATTAAGAGGTTAGTTGGATGCATTTAATTTCACGCGGCGGAGAAAGTGTGATGAGCAGTGAGAATCCACAGTAGTGTCTTTTGCATATTTCATTTTAGTTTCACAGATTTACAATGTCTCTGAAACTGATGTGCATGTGCATGGGACTTCAATTTCAGAACCAATCAGTTTTATCTTTGGAGAATTAAAATGAACTGTGAATTCCATGGTAGTAGTTAGCTGCTACAGAAATCATTTTCTCAATGATTGTAAAATATGGGTTCATCAACTCCTTTATTGCACTGCTGCCAGCGTTCTTTCGTTCTCTTTCTACTGTTTCACTTTACGTGACGTAGTATATCAGCCCCCATTAATTCAACTCTTACATGATCATTCGCCTAAGTTAATTAAAAAGTTACTTTCTCCGGTCCACAATAAGTGACCAATTTGCTTTTTTATTTTGATCCAAAATAAGTATCTATTTATATAATCAAGAAAGTATTCAATTTGTTTTTATAAAATTACCCTTATGTACATATCCCTAAAAAGTTTTCTTACTCCTCACATTAAATATTTAATAAAGGTAGTTTGGTTATACTAGATATTTTTGTATAGAATTTAGTATTTTCCTAATGGGCGTGCCAAAAGCAAATTGATCACTTATTGTGGAGGAGTACCATATCTTGATTTTGAGTGTTATTGTCAAAAAACAAAGCAAGTCTTTCTAGTTTCTTCTATGTGGAACAGTTAAATTGGCTAGCTAATAGTGAAAATATCCAGCAATTAGTGGCAGAACCAAGAATTTTGCTAAGAAATTTCAAAATATAAAGAAGTAAACACATGAAAAGGACAAGAGAATTCAACACAGTCAATATATATATATATATATATATATATATATATATATATATATATATATATATATATATATATATATATATATATATATATATATATATATATATATATATATATATATATATATATATTAAAATAACTTTTGCCTATATATTATAATTTCTAGCGAAGGGGATCCCTTTCCGCCCTTGGCTCCGCCCGTGCCAGCAATTGCAAACATTACTTAAAATGACCATGTCCGGAAAAGAAAGAAAAAACGAATCATCATTATGGACAAGCAATTAATAGTGGTGAATCCAAAATTGAGTTCTGATTGTTACTATCTGTCAACTATATATATTTCCCCTCACACTTAGTCACTCACACACACATATATATATTTTTGCGATCAAGTTGTTCGTAAATGATATACATCGCTATTCAAGTTAGAGAGCTGTATGAAGCATTACAATAAATTCCACTGGAAAAGGTTAAGTTAATGCTGAGAACGACTTAGTCACACAGAAACAGCAAGCTAACATGGAGGGGGAGTGCTGAAATGAATTGAGTGTTGGGATTTTATGAAGGGAAGTTATGAAGATATAGGGACCCTAGGGTATTGAATGCACGTAAAATTACCAGTCACATGGTTTTTGAAGATGGTGAAATTAGATTGCTGAAATTTATTGCTTATCGATCTACTTGCCGACATGTCTTATCTTGAGAAGGCTTTTCATTTTTCCTCTTTTTTTTTTCTCGTTTTAGTGGGAGTTGCATCAGAGCAGGTGGGTGTTTCATAATAAGTGTCTAATTTGTTTTTTCATTTTGGTTCAAAATAAGTGTCCAGTTATGTAATTAAGAAAGAATTCAATTTGTTTTTACAAAATAACCCCTATGTACATATCCTTAAAAAGTTTTCTTACTCCTCACATTAAATGTTTAATTAGGGGTAGTTTAGTCATAGTAGGTATTTTTGTATAGAATTTAGTATTTTCTTAATGGGCGTGCTAAAAGCAAATTGAGCACTTATTGTGAATCGGAGGGAGTACTTTCTTTAAAATTTAATTATTCGATATCTGAGACTCATTTGTCGACTAATTTTGATTCATGCACGTAGATACAGTACTAGCTAGTGATACACTAAAGAGGTAAAGTGTTGATTGTTTGCTGAAAGGGGCACACTATTTTTTCACTTTTTTTAAAAGTATTTTTGAAAAAAAATAGTTTGTATTTGGCTAATTCATTTAAGAAATATTTTTTGCACCATTTGGTAAACAAATTGTGTTTGGCCAATCTTTCTAAAAAGTACTTTTGAGTGTTAAGTTACCAAAAAGGATAGTACCAAGGTCTTATAATTATTTTAAAGAGAAAAATGAACTTAAGTAGTTATCCTAAGCGACTTTTATTATTTTTAATTTTATTTAATTAAAATGTAAAACATAAAATAAACATACATATTAGAGATTTAGATCAATATAACATATATAGTTATACCAAAGCATATAATATTATCTAGTATATATAATTACTTATTATCATCATTCAGTATGAATTAGAAGTCTACTCCACTGTGATGACCCTAAAGGTCATCACTTGTTTTGGAAATAAATTCAGTGTTCCGAGGCCTTAAAACCTCCTTTTTGTCTCACCTCGATTTACGTGTGCAGTACGGGCTCGTATTCGGAAAGCCATTATGTGAAAATCTGTGAAAAATAATAAATTTTGCTTTTAAAATGAATTTAAGTTGACTTCGGTTAACGTTTTGGGTAAACGGACCCGGACCCGTGATTTGACGGTCCCGAAGGGTCCGTAGGAAAATATGGGACTTGGGCGTATGCCCGGAATCAAATTCCAAGTTCCCAAGCCCGAGAAATGAATTTTTAAAGAAAATTTTTCTGGAATATTTATGAGTTTTTGAAATTGAAATGTGTTTGAAATTTGATGGTATCGGGCCCGTATTTTGGTTCCGGAGCCCGGTACAGGTCTTATATGTGATTTAAGTTGAGCCTGTAAAATTTGGTAAGAAACGGAGGTCATATGACGTGATTCGGACCCTTAGTTGTAAAATTTGAAACTTTGAAAGTTCTTGAGATTTTCTTGATTTTGATGCTAAATTCATAGTGTTGATGTTATTTTGGTGATTTGAATGCACGAGCAAGTCCGTATGATATTTTTGGGTTAGTGTGCATGTTTGGTTTGGAGCCCCGAGGGCTCAGGTGAGTTTTGGATAGGCCACGGAGTGAAATTTAGACTTAGGAATTTCTGGTATGTTGCAGGCCTGCTGGCTCGCAAATGCGAGCTATGTGTCCCAAATGAGAGTTTTGGCCTGGGCTGCCTTAATCGCAAATGCGATGTAATTGTCGCAAATGTGACATCGCAAATGCGAAGGCAGAGCCGCAATTGCGAAGAGGCTGGAATCCTCAGGGTTCGCAAATGCGAACCCCCCTTCGCAAATGCGACATTAGCAGGTTCAGAAGGGTTCGCAATTGCGAACCCTGGTCGCAATTGCGACATCAGAGACCAGTTAATTGACACTTAGACGTATTTTCAGCCGTTTTTCATATCTTCTCAAAACATAAACTCTCTTGGGCGATTTTTCAGAGAAAAGTTCTTCTCCAAATCGATTGTAAGTCAATTCTAACTCGTTTTTTATTAATCTTTAACATCTTTTCTCATGATTTCAACTCAAAATCAAAAGTTTTCATGGGGAAATTGGGTGTTTTGGGTAGAACCTAGATTTTTCAAATTTTGGGGATTTGGACCTCGATTTGAGGTCCGATTTCAAAATAAATTATATATTTGAGTTCGTGAGTGAATGGGTGATAGGGTTTTGGTTCGAACCTCGGGTTTTGACCATGTGGGCCCGGGGTCGATTTTTGATTTTTTGGGAAAAACTTTAGAAAATCTATTTTTATGCATTAGAAATGATTCATTTAGCATTTATTGATGTAGTTAAGTAACTTGTGACTGGATACAAGCGAATTGGTGGTGGAATCAAGAGGTAAAGCGATAGTTGAGGCTTGAATTGTGTTCGTGGCATCAAGGTAAGTGTTTGGTCTAACCTTAGCTTGAGGGATTAGAGTTGTGTCCTATTTGCTATGTGTTATTTGTTGAGTACGACGTATAGGCATGGTGACGAGTATCTATACGTTGGTGTCAAGCATGCCCGTGAGTCTTATGTTATGATTTATGTGACTCCGTTTGTATTGATCATGCTTAATATGATGATTGCTATTATTGAGCAAGGCCTGTGGAAAGAATATTGGTATTTGAACATTAAAGAGCGTTGGCTCAAGTTCTAAAATGAATTGTGGAAGTATAACTGGTAATTGAACCTTATAGAGCATTGGCTCAAATTGTGAATAGAGATGTGAAGTAAATGTGAAAAAGGAAAGAGGTTTACGATAATTGCTCCCTTGCCGGGATGTTGTTGCTTTTAATATTGTTCCCTTGCCGGGATGTTGTTACTTTTGATATTGTTCCCTTGCCGGGATTTTCATTGCGATTTTATTTGTGATTTCATTTATTTTCCTTGCCCTTATTGTTTGTGATTGTTGTTTGGGTGAGGAAGAGTGTTAAAGCACGAAGGGTGATGCCGTGCATTATTTTGGTGGGAGAGTGTTAAAGCACGAAGGGTGATGCCGTATATGATTTGTGAGGAAGAGTGTAAAAACACGAAGGGTGATGCCGTGCCGCACGTGTACCATTCCGTGCCGATTATATTGATATGTATGGTGAGGACGAGAGTTAAAGCACGAAGGGTGATGCCGTGCAGATTATATTGATTCTTATGGTGAGGACGAGAGTAAAAGCACGAAGGGTGATGCCGTGCATTTGTTTGATTCCTGATTTTTGTTGAAAATCGAGTTATGGTGTTCCTTATATTTTCCTGATGTTCTCCTGTTATCATTTGATGTCTCCCTGCAGCATGTTTCCCCCTCCCAACCTTGACTGTACATTTCTGCTTTTATTTTTTTGTTGTATATGATTTAACTGCACAGGTTTATTTGGTAGTCTGGTCCTAGCGTCGTCACTACTTCGCCAAGGTTAGGCTAGGCACTTACTAGCACATGGGGTCGGTTGTGCTGATACTACACTCTGCACTCTTTTGTGCAGATCCCGGTGCTATAGCTTTCGGACCGCAGTGAGATTGCTGATTCTTGTCATCAGCCGGCCCGAGGTATTCCTGCAGGCGTCCGCATGCCTTGGCGTCTCCTTCTATCTTTTTACCCTGTGTTCTTTCATGTATTTCCAGAGACAGTGTTGTATTATTTTCTTCAGACCTTTATTTGTAGTACTCCTAGACCGTCTGTAAAATTGTGACACCAGTCTTGGGTAGATTTGTTATGGATTAGTATTGGTAGTATTATTAAACCATTGCAATTCAGCCTTCCGCTTATTAAATTCTGTTGTTTATTAAATGTTGGTTCTTAATTGTTAACGAAATAAATAAATAAAAGGAAACAAGGTAAATAATTCAGTTGGTTGGTTTGCCTAGCTTTCACTAGTAGGCGCCATCATGACTCCCGAGGATGGGAAATCCGGGTCGTGACATCCACAAATTACTATCTATTAATAATCCACCATGAAATAATAAGCAAAATCACTCAAACGTGATAATATTTCTCAATAATTTCATCTATAATTCTATCCCACGATGCATGTATATTAGTAGAATACTTGCCTTGTATTTTTAAAGAAATACCAGAAGGCCCATCTCCTTCCTCGATCTCTACAGTAATGTCTTCATTAGCATAATAGTTGAATTCCTTATCGGTACAAGAATGTCGTCTGATAAAATTATGTATAGCGTTGTTATTTGTAACAAGCGAAGATGGTTCTGAGTGCCAAACTTGAAAGATGGAGTTGAGCATAAAATGAAAATAATTTTAAATATATAAAAAATTATTATTTTCGTAAAAGAATAGTTAAGTATGTTTAAATTCAAATTCAAAAAGAGAAACTATTATTAACAACAGATCATGCATAATTTATTTTTTTCAAAATTTTAATTCAAAAAGAAACTAATTATTACCTAACCTAATAACTAACTTTGTCCTAAATTGCCAAGTGATCTATTGTGAGACTGTCACTTGGCTTAATGTGGAAGCATTTCTTCTTCTTTTAATAATATAGATTATGCGATGCAATTGTAAATTTATTACCTATTTGTAGGTAATTTTCACAAAGTAGATTTGATAACTGTTTTAAAGATTCGGGAATTAATAGCCTATAACAGAAGAAATTATAAATGGTTATTTGTAGGAAGCGGATTGATAATCCAAAGAAGGATATAGATGATTTGCTTTAGTGTGAAAAAGAAGAAGATAATTTGGAAAGTTACAAGACATTACACAAAGAAAAAATCAAAAACAAGAAAAGCCAAAAAATGGAAAGTTACAATATATATATATATATATATATATATATATATATATATATATATATCTAATTTTAAAAGAATGATAGAAACTAAAAACAAAAAAGAAAAAGAAAAAGTTTAAATTAGTAAGGGATAATTTGAAAAATATAAATTTATGGTGAGGATAATTTTGTCTTGAATAAATTAATTTTCTGCTTCTGCTTCTGCTTCTTAGAAGAAGTTAGAATTTTCTAATTTTTTCCCAAAAACAGAAAAACTGCTTCTGTTGCTGGACAAAAATATTTTTTCGTCTTGACCAAACAACTTAAATTTTTAAATAGTATTTTTTTTTTTTGGGAGGAGAAAAAGTTACTTTTAACCTCCTAGAAGCTTGGCCAAACAGGTTCTATGTATATGATTAGCAGGGTTGAAGTCATGTCACAAGCTAGGTAATTTTGATTTTAAAGAAGTCATTTATGATAATGCACATGGTATACATATGTACAACCTTCCAAAGTCAAACTAATAATAGACTTGTCCATTATTAAATCGTTGATGATAAGAATAAACGTTTCGCTTAAAGCAGGCACCTACTTCAATTAGCTATAATTAAGCTCGTCGTAACATACTCAGAGCCGTCTTAATTTATACTTGAACATAATTTCACTTGAATAATCTCTTTGATGAATCCTATCTACTAAAATCGTTCGAAATAGCAAATAGGAAGGAGAAAGGAATTCGCCGTGCTTGATCATTATTGGCACAGCCGCACAGGTAATGTTTCTTTATCTAGTTTCTACGATAACATACAACTGGAGCTTCACTATGAAATATGAAAATGACATGGCTCGAACACCATTAATTAATGGTAACGTAGTAAATATGGTGATTGCTTGAACAATTATGTTGGGAGTCGAAAAAACACCCATTAACTCCTGTAACAGTTCGAAAACACCCTTACTATATTTACTACTTAGCAAGATTATTTGCTGGAATATCTCAGTATTTATTTATCATTTTCCCATACCCTTGAGCTCCCGTCTATTTTGTAGGAGTAAAGTTCAGGGTGGTTGTTCAAAAAAGTCAATAAACAACATTAGAGATGTTAGAGAGAAGCCAGAAACAAATTTAACTTCTTAAACAACAAGAAGAGATGAAATTCGTTTTCTGGTTCTTAAAACATTTTTTTCAATTTTCTTGTTTTAACATTAAAAAAAAAATGTAATCTATATATATTAAAGCAAGAAAGTTATCATATATAATTGACATTATGGTTAAGCCAAGTGGCAAGCTAATAAATGTCAATAGTGTGTTGGTCAAAATCTGACCGCTACGGTCGGCCTAACCGAGATCTCGTCCAAGCGACGAGATAGTGGAAGACGACATGGTTTGCTCCAAAAGCATGTACTCACAATACCCGCCATGACAAAGAACGATACTCAGGAAACGACGAAAGCGGACGCGGTGTGAAAGTGTATTGACCCAAGGACATAGTGAGGATTCCATAACTGTATATAGGGAGGGAGTCTTTCATTAGAGGGGGGCTTTTTCTCTCTCTTCCCTCTCCTATGTAATCTTGTTAGCAAAAATAAGACAAAGTCATCTTCCATGGAGGATGAAAAACAGTCATCTCCATCGATTAACAAAAGAAGAAATGAAAAATATCAATAAGATTGATCACCCCTATATCATCTTATGCATTATTTACTGATTTGTTTATGGATCTGGAGGTTATTATGTTTGACTAAGATTTACCTCTTCACCTTCTCTAATTGATTTAACCAAAAAGATCTCGATAACTTTTGGTCAAACAACTTGGCGCCGTCTGTGGGGATTTCTTAGTGAAAACTTCCTAGTCTCCTCCAGATCAAAAATCGGAAATATGATCACCCACCGAGAGGAACGGTAAGTAAATCTCACACGCCAACCTGGATCATGATGCTATATACAAGCAAAAGTTGCAACCAACATCATCCCCCGCACGCCGGGCAGCCCATGAACCAGTCAAAACAAGCCTAGCCCGCACAGGACAAAAGCACAAAAAGGAAGGGAAAGAGAGCTGAATACGGTTACCAAACACAGAAATCACCATCTCTGTCAACCATCGAAGCGCCAAGCAAAGCGAGTAACGCCGCCGATCCACCTTCGTTCACCAACTCATCAGATCGGGATAAGGAGAATATCATCCTAACCCACCTTCTGCTGGTTGCTCAAACAAGAACGCAAGCGCAGCACGGGCGAGCGAGTAAGGGAACACCCTAACTGAAGAATGGGAAATTATTACGGAACTACCAAAATATCGTCCACCAGACAAACCCAACGCCTAGGAAGTGATACCCTTCAAATGATACTTCTTCTCCCTCGCCAAAAAGGTGTCCCAAGAAAGCCCTCATGGGGACTTAAATATTGGGCCGGCGAGGGGGAACCCCCCGAGGTCAAAGCGTAATCATCTTCCCATGCACCAATGATATCTCAAGACCGGAAAGCGAAAAGGTTAGACAAGAAAATTAAACTCCAATATGCGTGAGAAACGAGTGTGAGCAAAGCAGAAGCGTTTCCTGCTCTCCGATATCACACTCCCCGACGCAAACAAAATCAGGCGAACTAGGACTCCCCCTGAAAATACCCCTCCAAAAAATTGGGACTAACGACGGGTTAATATTTCGACGAAAGTTCAAAATAACACCCATAAGTCCAAGGGCCTTCACCAAAAAAAAGAGTTCGACCTCGATCGAACAATGACGGGTTAATATTTCGACGAAAGCTTGAAATAACACCCTTAAGGCCTAGGGCCTTTGCAAAAAAGAAGAGTTCGACCTCGATCAAAAACTGACGGGTTAATATTTCAATGAGAGCTCGAAATGACATCCATAAGGCCAAGAGCCTTCGCCAAAAAGAAGAGTTCGACCTCGATCTAACAATGACGGGTTAATATTTCGACGAAAGTTCGAAATAACACCCTTAAGGCCAAGGGCCTCCGCCAAAAAGAAGAGTTTGACCTCGATCGAACAACGACGGGATAATATTTCGACGAAAGTTCGAAATAACGCCCTTAAGGCCAAGGACCTTCGCCAAAAAGAAGAGCTCGACCTCGATCGAACAACGACGGGTTAACATTTCGATGAAAGTTCGAAATAGCACCCTTAAGGCCAAGGGCCTTCGCCAAAGAGAAGAGTTCAACCTCGATCGAACAACGACGGGATAATATTTCGACGAAAGTTCGAAATAACACCCTTAAGGCCAAGGGCCTTCGCCAAAAAGAAGAGTTCGACCTCGATCGAACAACGACGGGATAATATTTCGATGAAAGTTCGAAATAACACCCTTAAGGCCAAGGGCCTTCGCCAAAAAGAAGAGTTCGACCTCGATCGAACAACAACGGGTTAATATTTTGACGAGAGCTCGAAATGACACCCTTAAGGCCAAGAGCCTTCGCCAAAAAGAAGAGTTCGACCTCGATCGAACAATGACAGGTTAATATTTTGACAAAATCTCGAAATAACACCCTTAAGGCCTAGGGCCTTCGCCAAAAAGAAGAGTTCGACCTCGATCAAACAACGACGGGTTAATATTTCGATGAAAGTTCGAAATAGCACCCTTAAGGCCAAGGGCCTTCGCTAAAAAGAAGAGTACAACCTCGATCGAATAACGACGGGTTAATATTTCGACGAAAGTTCGAAATAACACCCTTAAGGCCAAGGGCCTTCGCCAAAAAGAAGAGTTCGACCTCGATTGAACAACGTTAACATTTCGACGAAAGTTCGAAATAGCACCCTTAAGGCCAAGGGCCTTCGCCAAAAAGAAGAGTTCGACCTCGATCGAACAACGACGGGTTAATATTTCAACGAAGAAAACTGGGACTCACGACGGGATGATACTTCGATATAAGCTCGAAAATACAATCCCTACGGTTAAGGCCGCTATTAGAAAAAGAATCCAACACCATTCGGATTTTAATGGATTAGCACCTTGACACAAGGTGAGAAGCACCGTCCCATCGGCTAAAGCCGTCATCAAGGCTCTACTCAACCCGAGTGACCTTGAAGTCCCCTAAGAAGCGGGAACTCAGCACGCGAAAATCTACTTTGCATTAAAATTACGAAGAGCAAAACAGGAAAAGGAGTATAGAAGGCATGTAACAATGAAAAATCCTCTTTATACAAAGCTACTGCGCAAACAGTCGCAAATTACCTACAGCTAAAACCAACGGAGTCCAAAGAAAAGACAATAAAAAACAACAGAAAAAAGAAACAAAGATAGCAATTCTTTCATTCGGCACCATCTCCAGGAGATCCTCCCTCATCACCCGCGCCCTCATAAGCTTCCGGCATTGTAGAGTCATATCCACAGTTAACACGAGCCTCTCGTGCCTTCGCTCGTGCTCCTTCATATGCGGCCTCAGTAACGTTGCCCGCCTCCCACAAACTCTAATAGATGTCCCACTAGGCTTCAGCATGAACCCAAAGCTCGTGCAAATGACGAGGAACAACGGCGGAGGAGGATTCGACTTGAGCCAACAGTTGCTCCTTTTCGGCCTAAAGAGCAGCGACCCGGTCCCCTAGGGTCGATGTCTCTCGGTCGATCTCACCGATACGCTCCTCAAGGCTCGCTTCCATTAGCGTGGCCATCGCCCTCTCCGATTCCTGCTCAGATTGGAGGACGCGAATGGTGTTCTCCAAAGCCGTCGCTCTCTCCAAAGCCGATGACCAAGCACTCTCGATATTTTCCAAACCGGCAACTTTTCTCTCCAACTCAATCAACTTCCCCATCCACTCCGCGCTCATCGCCTCGACCCTGATAAGATTCTGATCCATCTTAGATTGCATAGACCTCAACTTCTCCTGAAGATATTCACACTCTGCGGCAACCCCTTTGCCTAACTCAAGCTCTTCGTCCTTTGCACGAAGTTGCTCCTCGAGTACACTACTTCTGCGAATAGCCTCCATCAGTTGCTGGTCCCTCTTCTCCAATTCCTCGCCGAGGGATCGAGCATCAGGGTTCGCCTTCAGCCACTCGTGCATTTCACAGCACTTATCGCGATAGCGCCGGTATTTCCCCAGCATCGTCAGGAAAATCTTAGCCCGAGTATCAGCCCTACGGACACTTTCAATCTCCACCATATATGTCTGAAAAACGAAAAGACAGGCGAAGGCCAGGCCAGCAAGAAAAACGAACGGAACATGGAAGAAAAGTGAAACGTATCCTCAAGCCCATAGCGGCCACTTCATGCATCAAATCAATATCAGGAACGTTACGAAGAGCCTCGCTCTCAGCGGCGGAACACAAGAGGTCAAACTGCGGCACCAGGTCCTCCGTATCTCTCAGAAGGTTGATATCCGACGGAATCTCAAGAATACGGGACGGCCCTCCCGCATGAACCACCAAACGGGTAAGACCCTCCTCAAACATCCTAACATCATCAGGATCAAGATCAAACTCGGATTCGTAGTCGTCGACCACGACACCCTTTCCCCTTTCTGCGGCAAAGGAAGAAGCACGACCAGGTAATGAGGACGAAGGCCTGTCCAAAGCAGTAGCAGCGGCCTCAGAAGTCTGAGCCCCCGTCGCGGCAGGTGGCAGATTAATCACAGCGGCGGGAATCTCCATCGATGGGGCAGACACAATAGCTGGCGCCGTCTCTATAGGTGGAACGACATCAACTCCCGCCTCAGATCCCGTCAAAGAAGGTCTTCCTCTAAATGTATCACGGCTGAAGGAGCCGTTTCGAACTCCACTCACCGCCTCTTTGATGACCCCTCCCTGTTCTCGGCACCGGAAGATTCCCTCGCTGGGGAGGTGAAAGGGGCTGAAATCTCAGGTCGAGGGGTAATCTCCGCGTGTACAGCCGTAGCCGTAGATTCAACTGAAGCGGACCTCAATGAAGGTCGGGTAGTAGACACCGAGGCAGGACGAGCGGACGAGGCAGGTTGACGAAAAGCTAATGGAGGAGCCCTCGCTCTCCGCACTCTACCTGGCATCGACAAACATCACGTAAGAAACCAAGTAAAAAGGGAAAGAGGAGGAATAGCGAACAAAGACGATATTACTCACCAGTAAGGGGCTTGCGTCCATATTTCTCATAGAAGGACGGCCATGTACGAACACCCGTCGTATGAGGAAGGATGGTGCTCACCCACTCGCGAATACCATCAACAGGTGCAGGGGGCAGCTTCGCGGCTGTAAAAACACAGCTTAGTACTACCCAAAAGAAAGCAGTCAAACATCACTCCGACAAAAAGCATAGAAACTTACGGGCAAAGTTCCATTTCTCAGGGAACCCCGTAGGGTCCGCCACAAGGTGTTCGGTCTGCACATAAAAGTAATTCTCGTAGAAGCGACGGTTGGCCCTGTCATCCATCTTCACCACCAAACTCTTCAACCCTCGGTGGCGCATGTGAATCATCGTGCCACGAATGAGTTGAGGGGCGAAAATATTGAGCATATGCCTCAAAGTGATCTCATGACCAGCAAGCTCCGCAAACTTGAGCAGCATGAGGAACAATTTATACAGGTACGGTGAAAGTTGCGCTGGGCATACCTCGTAAAAGCGACAGAAATCTACCACCAAGAGAGGGAGAGGAAGCGTGTATCCAACAATAAAGGGATAGGCGTAGAACGCGCAATACCCTGGGCGGTCAAAATGGACTATGTCATCCCCCACTGCCGGCAGTATTTCAACGTGGCGAGGGATTCCTCACCTAGCCTTCAATTCTGCGATCCCCTCCTCAGTTATGACGGTGGGAGCAGGTTCCGGTTCCTCCCCGGTAGGACTGTGGAAATCGCTCCAAACTTTCCCAGGGCGAGGCAAGATCTCAGCCACCGACAGGACCTCCTCATCTTCTACCACTTCTGCTCCTCCAGTGGCCAGAACATCACTTTCTGGTGCCGGAGTTGTGCCAGAGAGGTCAACGTGAGAAGAATCGCCAGCCATTTGAATCAATTTGATAAAGCAAAGGGGTAAAGAAAAGGAAAGACGAAAATTCCTGGCTAACTGGAGAAAATCAAAAATCCGAAGTATCGGGAGAAAAGAAGATTCGCAAGTTCTCTTAAGTAAAGGCAAAAAATATGTCAAATCGAATGGTGCGGTCCTATTTATAAGAGGCATAAATTCCCCAAGCACGAAACCCAAGAGTCGCCAATTGAAGTTGATAGGGCATGAAACGGTTCAATCCCCTGGGAACTTGTGTCATAATGGCAAGTAACCATAAACAACGCTTCAAGATAAACGATGTTTCGGTTTTGAAACGGCCGTAATGGTTCAAGGATATCGAAAAGACGTCACGTTACTAGAATCTAATGACCATACCCAAGGGGTAGGTAGTCAGATTTCTATTAGATATGTAACAATCATAATCCGTCTACCAGGCCCGACAAGAGGCGACCCCGGTATACGGAACTAACTGTATTGGTCAAAATCTGACCGCTGCGGTCGGCTTAACCGAGATCCCGTCCAAGCGACCGGATAGTGGAAGACGACATGGTTTTCTTCAAAACCCCATACTCACAATACCCGCCATGACAAAGAACGATACTCAGGGAACGACGAAAGCGGATGCGGTGTGAAAGTGTATTGACCCAAGTACATAGTGAGGATTCCATAACTATATATAGGGAGGGAGTCTTTCATTAGAGGGGGGATTTTTTCTCTCTTCCCTCTCCTCTGTAATCTTGTTAGCAAAAAGAAGACAAAGTCATCTTCCATGGAGGATGAAAAACAGTCATCTCCATCGATTAACAAAAGAAGAAAGGAGAATGTCAATAAGATTGATCACCCCTATTTCATTTTATGCATTATTTTCTGATTTGTTTATGGATCTGGAGGTTATTATGTTTGACTAAGATTTACCTCTTCACCTTCTCTAATTGATTTAACCAAAAAGATCACGATAACTTCTAATCAAACAAATAGCATATGGTAACTTTATTCTATATTTGACTATTTTATTTAAATACAAATATAATATATATATATATATATATATATATATATAGAATTAAAAGATAATTTTGAAGTTATAGATAAAGTTCTAAAATTCGAATACCATGTTATCATACTTCACTCGGTTAATGATCATATGCAATCATGTTAGGAACTTTTGTTATTTTTTATAATTATTTAAATACTACTTCGCCTCTAGCAACAACAAAAAAACTACTCCATATAACTATAAATCTCTTTCACATTTAAAANTTATATATGTATATATATATATATATATGGAATTTGAATTAAAAGATAATTTTGAATTTATAGATAAAGTTCTAAAATTCGAATTTAAATTAAAAATAAGATTTATCTTTTTTTATCATGTTATTATACTTAATTCGGTTAATGATCATAATCATGTTACGAGTTTTTTTATTTTTTATAATTATTTAAATACTACTTCGCCTCTAGCAACAACAAAAAAACTACTCCATATAACTATAAATCTCTTTCACATTTAAAATCCTATAAGTATAGTTCTTTGAAACACTGTAGCTAGATTTTAATAAAATAAAATTCTTTTAAAATAAATGTAATATATAAGGTACACCTCTTTGTTTACCTAAATAACAAAAAAGAGTTCACAAAACCAAATAAAAGTTTACTTACATGTATAATAAAGTAAACGTACATGCCGGAGAAAGAAACATCACAAAATCAGTCAATATTAAAAAAAAAGTTGTTTCTTTTTTATTTTTGAAGAATATTTGTTTGAAGAGTCAATTTGCATAAATAGGCATCAAACAAATAACAAAACATTGGCTAAACAATTGCTATCATTAATTTTAATTTAGCACATTCAAGGAATTGAAGGGTATAAGCTGAAACCCCTTCATTTAGCTGTAGTCAAGCCAATATTGCAAGGGTATAATATTTTTTTTGTTGAAAAATATTATTTTTGAATCATTAGATTATGTGAAAGTCTTTTTTTTCCCAAACTTAACAAGAGATAAATTGGCTTCTAATTGATAGTTTCTATAACGACTTCTAAGTGTAACAAAGAGTATATATAAGGAAAAAATTGGTATGACGTGAAATATTTTTTTTTAAAATGTAAGCAAATTATTTCGAAAAAACTCTTTACTTTTTCTAATTCAAAGATAAGAAAAAGATAAGATATTTTTGAACATTAGTAGAGAGTTTTAAAATTATTATAATAGAAGTTATATCATGGATAAACTCAAGAAATCAAAATCTTATGGAATATTTACATAATATGCGGCCATATTTATATAGGGTATTAATTGACATTATGGTTAAGCCAAGTAGCAAGCTAATAAATGTCAATAGTATATGGTAACTTTCTTCTATATTTGACAATTTTAGTTAAATACAAATATATATATATATATATATATATATATATATATATATAATTTTAGATTTATAGATAAAGTTTTAAAGTTCGAATTTAAATTAAAAATAAAATTTATCTTTTCTTATCATGTTATCTGTCACGACCCGGATTTCCCACCCTCGGGAGTCGTGAAGGCGCCTACTAGTGAAAGCTAGGCAAGCCAACCAATTGAATTATTTACCTTGTTTCCATTTTTAATCCGTTAACAATTAAGAACCAACATTTAATAAACAACAGAATTTAATAAGCGGAAGACTGAAATGAAATGTTTTAATAATACTACCAATACCAATCCGTAACAAAACTACCCAAGACTGGTGTCATAATTTCACAGACTGTCTAGGAGTACTACAAATAAAGGTCTGAAAAAGTAATACAACACTGTCTCTAGAAATACATGAAAGAAACACGATAAAAGATAGAAGGAGACACCAAGGCCTGTGGACGCCTGCAGGACTACCTCGGGTCGCCTGATGAACTAGAAGTAGCAACCTCACTGCGGTCCGAAAGCTACAGCACCAAGATTTGCACAAAAGAGTGCAGAGTGTAGTATCAGCGCAACCGACCCCATGTGCTGGTAAGTGCCTAGCCTAACCTCGGCAAAGTAGTGACGAGGCTAGGACCAGACTACCAAATAAACTTGTGCAGTCAAATCATATACAGCGGAAAATAAAGACAGAAATTTACAATTTAAAAGTAAAAAGGGGGAAGAGAGACATGTTGCGGGGATATCAAGTAACAACAGGAAACAAATAGATAACCGTAAAGAACCCGTAACTCAAATATCAACAATAGCCAGGAAATCAAATAAGTGCACGGCATCACCCTTCGTGCTTTTAATCTCGTCCTCACCAAATATCAATATAATCGGCAAGGCATCACCCTTCGTGATTTTACCTCACATAATCATAGCACGAAATGATCCTTCGTGCATAATCACTCATATAAAGGCACGGAATGGTACATCATGCGGCACGGCATCACTCTTCGTGCATTAACACTCTCTCACAAAATATCATGCACGGCATCACCCTTCGTGCTTTAACACTCTCTCACCAAAACAATGCACGGCATTACCCTTCGTGCTTTAACACTCTTCCTCACCAAAACAACAATCACAAACAATAAGGGCAAGGAAATAGAATCACAATAAAATCATAATGAAAACCCCGGCAAGGGAACAATATCAAAAACAACAACATCCCGACAAGGGAACAATATTAAAAGCAACAACATCCCGGCAAGGGAAAAATATTAAAATCCTCTTCTCTTTTCACATTTACTTCACAACTCAATTTTACAACTTGAGCCAACGCTCTACCTGCTCAATTACCAAGATACTTTCACAATTCGATTCACAACTTGAGCCAACACTCTACAATGTTCAAATACCGATAATATTCTCACAAATCAATTCACAACTTGAGTCAACGCTCTTAAATGTTCAATTACCAAATTTACTTCCACAAGCCTTGTTCAACAATAGGAATATCACATAAGACGTGAGCAATAGAAAACGGAGTCACATTAATTATAGTATAAGACTCACGGGCATGCTTGACACCAACGTATAGATACTCGTCACCATGCCTATACGTCATACCCAACAATTAACACATAGCNTAGCAATATGACCCGTATCACCACAAGTATAACAAGGCCTCGGCTGCAGACACTGTAGACCTGAATGACCACCCCGAAAACTCTGGAGCGGCGGTGCACTGATAGGAGTTGGTGGTGCATTGTAGGACTGCTGATCAGAATACTGCATATGAGAACCACGGCCACCTGAAGAACTGTACGAAACTGAAGTGCTGACTGAAAAGGCCTAGGAGGATGGCCTCTACCAAAAGAATCTCTGCCTCCAGACGAGGCATCACTGAATCTGCCTGAATGACGAGGCCTCTTGTCAGACCCCTGACCACCCCCCTGGGATAGAACCATCTCAACCCTCCTGGCCACATTGGTCGCCTCCTGAAAAGAAATCTCACTCCCCGTCTCCTTGGCCATCTGAAGTCGAATAGGCTGAATGAGTCCCTCAATGAACCTCCTCACTCTCTCTCTCTCTCTCAGTGGGAAGTATAAGAAGAGCATGACGGGCCAAATCTATAAACCTGGTCTCGTACTGAGTAACAGTCATGGAACCCTGCTGGAGACGCTCAAATTGCCTCCGGTAGATCTCTCTCTGAGTGATAGGGAGAAACTTCTCCAAGAATAGCTGAGAAAACTGATCCCAAGTCAAAGCTGGTGACCCAACTGGTCTAGCCAAACAATAATCTCTCCACCAAGTCATGGCGGATCCAGAAAAACGAAAAGTAGCAAAGTCGACCCCATTGGTCTCCACTATCCCCATGTTCCTGAGAACCTCATGACAGCTGTCTAAATAATCCTGGGGATCCTCAGAAGATGCACCGCTGAAAGTGGTAGAGAAGAGCTTGGTGAACCTGTCCAATCTCCACAAGGCATCAGCAGACATAGCTGCTCCATCACCGGTCTGAGCTACCACACCCGGCTGAACTGCTCCAATTGGCTGAACTGCTGGAGTCTGAAACTAGGGAGCCATCTGCTGCGGAGTGCGGGCCCGGGTGACACTCTCCAAAGGCCCACTAGACGGACCAGAGCATCCTGGAGTACTAGGGTAGCAATGAACCCCTCTGGGACCTGACTGGGCCCATTGGAAGTGCCTGGGCCGGAACCTCCTCGTCAAACTCAACCTAAGGCTCCGCCGCTGGCGCTGCTGCTATGGGCTGAGCTCTGCCCCTGCCTCGGCCTCGCCCTCTGCCCCTCGTGGGAGCTGCTGCTGGGGGCTCGGGATGTTGATCAGTGGACGAGGAAGCGCGTGTTCTCGCCATCTGCGAAAAAACAGAGTAGAAATTCAATTAGCATTGAGAAACCAAACCGCACGACAGGAAAGAATAGATGTGAAGTTTTTCCTAACTCTTAGCCTCTGGGATAAATACAAACGTCTCTGTACCGATCCCTCAGACTCTACTAAGCTTGTCCGTGAATAGTGAGACCTAAGTAACCTAGAGCTCCGATACCAACTTGTCACGACCCAGATTTCCCACCCTCGGGAGTCGTGGTGGCGCCTACTAGTGAAAGCTAGGCAAGCCAACCAATTGAATTATTGTGACGACCCGACCCGTCGTCTCATGTATTACAGCCCCGTTTCCCCCATTTACTGCTTCTTCATGTTTCATTATCAGCAACGAGTGAGTTATAGTTGAATTGAATTGGCTTGGATAGGAAATGAGACACTTAGTCTCTTTAAGGAAGGCTTAAGTTGGAAAGGTCAACCGGACGTTGACTTATGAGTTAGAGGGCTCGGATGTGATTTCCG
Organism: Nicotiana attenuata; assembly: GCF_001879085.1. Lineage (NCBI taxonomy): Eukaryota > Viridiplantae > Streptophyta > Magnoliopsida > Solanales > Solanaceae > Nicotiana > Nicotiana attenuata. The sequence continues at coordinate 108,487 of NW_017673200.1, forward strand.
GTGATTCGGTTAGCTTCGGGAAGTGATTTGTGACTTAGAAGTGCGATCGGAATTGATTTTGGAGGCCCGGTGTAGAATTAGGCTTGAATTGGCGAAGTTAGTATTTTGCCGAATTCCGGTTGGTAGGTGAGATTTTGATCCGAAGGTCGGAATGGAATTCCGAGAGTTGCTGTAGCTTTGATATGTGATTTGCGATGTGTGTGCAAAATTTCAGGTCATTCGGACGTCGTTTGGTTGGGTTTTTGATCGAATTCGTAATTCAGAAGTTTTTAAGAAACTTAGGCTTGAATCCGATGTGATTTGATGGTTTTAGCGTTGTTTGAAGTGTTTTGAGGATTGGAACAAGTTTGAATAAGGTATTAGGATGTGTTGGTGTTTTTGGTTGAGGTCCCGGGGGCCTCGGGGGCCTCGGGGTGAATTCAAGTGATTAAACGAGAGTTTTTAAGGTTTGCTTCAGGTCTGTTGCTACTGTCATCTGATATTTTCGCTTCTGCGGAAACGGACCGCAGAAGCAGTTTCGCAAAAGCGGGTGAGCGATCGCAGAAGCGGTCCTTGAGGGCTTAGCAATTTCCGCAGAAGCGGTTTGCGACCGCAGAAGCGGTCCTGGGTTACTACAGCTGGTTCGGGTTTATTCTGGGTATAGATGTGAGGTTCTGATATTGTGTATGATTTCGGAAAGTGCAATGTGGTTCTATGGTTTATGGTTTAAATGGACTATGAGATTTCGGCTATATTGTGTTGTCGGACCTATATGAGATAGGGTGACATGAGATCACCCCGGGTATATGCTTGGTAAAGTTATTCAGCTGTTGGTTAGCTTCTAGGACAACTCTGGGTACGCTCGAGGACGAGCGTTGGTTTAAGTTGGGGAGGATGTGACGACCCGACCCGTCGTCTCATGTATTACAGCCCCGTTTCCCCCATTTACTGCTTCTTCATGCTTTATTATCAGCAACGAGTGAGTTATAGTTGAATTGAATTGGTTTGGATAGGAAATGAGACACTTAGTCTCTTTAAGGAAGGCTTAAGTTGGAAAGGTCAACCGGACGTTGACTTATGAGTTAGAGGGCTCGGATGTGATTTTCGGTGATTCGGTTAGCTTCGGGAAGTGATTTCTGACTTAGAAGTGCGATCGGAATTGATTTTGGAGGCTCGGTGTAGAATTAGGCTTGAATTGGCGAAGTTAGTATTTTGGCGAATTCCGGTTGGTAGGTGAGATTTTGATCCGAGGTTCGGAATGGAATTCCGAGAGTTGTTGTAGCTTCCATATGTGATTTGCGATGTGTGTGCAAAATTTCAGGTCATTCGAACGTCGTTTGGTTGGGTTTTTGATCGAATGCGTAATTCGGAAGTTTTTAAGAAACTTAGGCTTGAATCTGATGTGATTTGATGGTTTTAGCGTTGTTTGAAGTGTTTTGAGGATTGGAACAAGTTTAAATAAGGTATTAGGATGTGTTGGTGTTTTTGGTTGAGGTCCCGGGGGCCTCGGGGTGAATTCAAGTGATTAAACGAGAGTTTTTAAAGTTTGCTTCAGGTCTGTGCTGCTGTCATCTGATATTTCCGCTTCTGCGGAAACGGACCGCAGAAGCAGTTCCGCAGAAGCGGGTGAGCGATCGCAGAAGCGGTCCTTGAGGGCTTGGCAATTTCCGCAGAAGCGAGAGGCAGTCCGAAAAAGCGGACATCGCAAGAGCGATTTGCGACCGCAGAAGCGGTCCTGGGGATTTTAAGTTAGACCGCAGAAGCGGTTATTTTGACGTAGAAGCGGGAACCGCAGGTGCGGTATCCCAACCGCAGAAGCGGAGACCTGGCTGGGTTTAAGTGAACAGTGTTTTCACGATTTTGAAAGAGAAGAAACATTTTGGACTTCGGACTAAGGAGATTTTGGGCGATTTTTGAAGAGGGTTTCGAGGGCTATCATCAGGTATGGATTCTTGGACTTAGATTATGATATTATTGTGTATAAACATGGATTAACACTGAAAACCCAAGGAATTAAAGGGTAAAAATGGAGGTTAGGGCTTGAAACTTAAGAAAGTTAAACTAGGGATTTGAGTGGTCAAATGGACTCCGATTTTGGTGAATTTTATATGTATGGACTCGTGGTAAGACGAGCAATCCGGTGATGTGAATTTCGTAATATTTCGAGAAGCTGACCCGGGGCTCGGGTTTTGCTAGTTTCGAGATTCTTGCTAATTTTCGATTGTTTTCGATTGGGTATTGTTCCCTTAGCATATTGTGATGTATTCGCTCTGATTTTGGTTAGATTCGACGCGCGTGGAGACTGATTCGAGGGGCAAAGGCGTCGCGAGCTAGGGATTTCACCGGTTCGAGGTGAGTAATACTTGTAAATGATATCCTGAGGGTTTGAAACCCCGGATTTGCACATCATAGTGCTGTATTGTGGTGACTTGCACGCCAGGTACGAGCGTGGGGTAGAGCACCGTTGGAGATTGTGACTTGGTCCGTCCCGATGTTGATTTTACTACGTAATTGACTGAAACCTACTTGATGCTATCGTGATTTGGGTTGATTGCCATGTTTTGGGCTTCGCGCCGATTATTTGAATCCTTTAGGGATTATTATCACTGTTTTCATGAAACTTAGCATGTTAAATGACTTCAGTCCTAGTTAAACTGTATTTTGAAATGTGCAGTCATATTGCTAAAAGTTTAAAGACTTAAATTGCATTTTTCTGATGTTTGAGTTAAAAGCTATTACTTGACATTGCCCGAGTGGCTCATTTGCATTGATCTGGACTGAATATGGATCGGGCTGCACGCCGCAGCGATACTATGATGATATTGCGCTTGGGCTGTAGGAGCCCCTCCGGAGTCTGAACCCCCATAGTGAGCGCGGGTACCCAAATGGATCGGGCTGTACGTCGCAGCGGCCATGTGCATTGCATTGCATTCATGCATTGGTTCCTGTTTGTACTACGTGTCATGACATTCAACACTCTCATATCATTGGCATCCATGCTACTTCTTGCACTGTTTACCAGATACCCTAGTGTTATTTGTTGATGGAGTGTTGTGCCCGAGGGGCTGATTTATGTGCGGACTTGCACTATCTGATTACGCATTCATTTGCTTGACTTATGGAAAAGGATATTTTCAAAAGAGGTTTTTTTAAACTGAGCCAGATATTTTCTAAAGGATTTTTCACGGTTTTACTGTTTTCTCAAAGGGTTGTACTGTCCTATATAGCATGATGGAGTGCTCTTACGTGATTTCTTGCCTCTCAGTTATTATTTAGTCTTATTACTCACTGAGTTGGAAGTCCTCACTTTACTCCCTGCACCTCGCGTGCAGTTGCAGGTATCGTTCACCCGGTAGCGGGTTATTAGCGGATTGAAGGTATTGTTATTGTAGCTGAGCAAGGTGACCGCCAGCATTCGCGGCACCGGATTTTTCTTTCTTTGATTTTAAATATGATCCATGTATATTACAGACTCTGTAGTTGTGTTAAGGTTTCCTTAGATGCTCGTGACTTGTGACACCCCGGTCGGGTAGTAACTAACAGTTTCTAATGCCATTAAGTTGTATCTTCTATTCATTTATGTTTAATAATTGTTAGTGAAAGGATTTGGGTTAGTTGGCTGGCCTTGTCTTCACGAGAGGTGCCATCACGACCGGTTATGGGAATTGGGTTGTGAAAATTATTTACCTTGTTTCCATTTTAATCCGTTAACAATTAAGAACCAACATTTAATAAACAACAGAATTTAATAAGCGGAAGACTGAAATGAAATATTTTAATAATACTACCAATACCAATCCTTAACAAAACTACCCAAGACTGGTGTCACAATTTCACAGATTGTCTAGGAGTACTACTAATAAAGGTCCGAAAAAGTAATACAATACTGTCTCTGGAAATACATGAAAGAAACGGGATAAAAGATAGAAGGAGACGCCAAGGCCTGCGGACGCTTGCAGGACTACCTCGGGTCGCCTGATGAACTAGAAGTAGCAACCTCACTGCGGTCCGAAAGCTACAGCACCAGGATCTGCACAAAAGAGTGCAGAGTGTAGTATCAGCACAACCGAGCCCATGTACTGGTAAGTGCCTAGCCTAACCTCGGCGAAGTAGTGACAAGGCTAGGACCAGACTACCAAATAAACCTGTACAGTCAAATATATACAGCGAAAAATAAAGACAGAAATTTACAATTTAAAGGGGGAAGAGAGACATGTTGCGAGGATATCAAGTAACAACAGGAAATAAATAGATAACCGTAAAGAACCCGTAACTCAAATATCAACAATAACCAGGAAATCAAATAAGTGCACGGCATCACCCTTCATGCTTTTACTCTCGTCCTCACCAAATATCAATATAATCGGCACGGCATCACCCTTCGTGCTTTTACCTCACATAATCATGGCACGGAATGATCCTTCGTGCATAATCACTCATATAAAGGCACGGAATGGTACATTGTGAGGCACGACATCACCCTTCATGCATTAACACTCTCTCAAAAAATATCATGTACGGCATCACCATTCGTGCTTTAACACTCTCTCACCAAAACAATGCACGGCATCACCCTTCGTGCTTTAACACTCTTCCTCACCAAAATAACAATCACAAACAATAAGGGCAAGGAATTAAATAGAATCACAATAAAATCACAATGAAAACCCCGGCAAGGGAACAATATCAAAAACAACAACATCCTGGTAAGGGAACAATATTAAAAGCAACAACATCCCGGCAAGGGAACAATATTAAAAGCAACAACATCCCGGTAAGGGAACAATATTAAAATCCTCTTCTCTTTTTCACATTTACTTCACAACTCAATTTTACAACTTGAGCCAACGCTCTACAATGCTCAATTACCAATGATACTTTCAAAATTCGATTCACAACTTGAGCCAACGCTCTACAATGCTCAAATACCGATAATACTCTCACAAATCAATTCAGAACTTGAGCCAACGCTCTTAAATGTTCAATTACCAAATTTACTTCCACAAGCCTTGTTCAACAATAGGAATATCACATAAGGCATGAGCAATACAAAACGGAGTCACATTAATCATAGTATAAGACTCACGGGCATGCTTGACACCAACGTATAGATACTCGTCACCATGCCTATACGCCGTACCCAACAATTAACACATAGCAAATAGGACACGACTCCTAATCCCTCAAGTTAAGGTTAGGCCAAACACTTACCTCAATGCCACGAACACAATTCAAGCCTCAACTATCGCTTTACCTCTTGATTCCACCACCAATTCGCTTGTATCTAGCCACAAGTTACTTAACTATACCAGTAAATGCTAAATGAATCAATTCTAATGCATAGAAATAAGTTTTCTAAAGTTTTTCCCAAAAAGTCAAAAATCGACCCCGGGCCCACATGGTCAAAACCCGAGGTTCGAACCAAAACCCGATTACCTATTCACCCACGAACCCAAATATATAATTTGTTTTGAAATCGGACCTCAAATCGAGGTCCAAATCCCCAAAATTTGAAAAACCTAAGTTCTACCCAAAACACCCAATTTTTCCCATGAAAACTTTTGATTTTGAGTTGAAATCATGAGAAAAGATGTTAAAGATTAATAAAAACGAGTTAGAATTGACTTACAATCGATTTGGAAGAGTACTTGTCTTTGAAAAATCGCCCAAAGGTGTTTAGGTTTTGAAAGGTTTTGAAAAATGGTTGAAAATGCGTCTAAGTTATGATTTTGCAGGTTGTAGATGTCGCAATTGCGACCAAGGTTCGCAACCCCTCAGACTGCTAACTTCGCAAATGCGAAGCTTTTGTCGCATTTGCGACCCAGTACAAATCCGGTCACCTTCGCATTTGCGAGGGACCTTTCGCAAATGCGATATCGCATTTGCGATAGAAAAGTCGCATTTGCGACCAAGGCAGCCCAGGTCCAGTATCGCATTTGCGATGATTTTCTCGCATTTGCAAGGCAGGCTTCGCTTTTGCGAAGCCTGCAGACCTGCAACATACCAGCTGAAAACCTGCAAATTCCTAAGTTCAATTCCACTCCGTGGCCTATCCAAAACTCAGCCGAGCCCTCGGGGCTCCAAATCAAACATGCACGCAAGTCCAAAAATATCATACAGACTTGCTCGTGCGATCAAATCATCAAAATAACATCAATAACTATGAATTAAGCCTCAAATTCATGAAATCACTTAAGAACATCAAATTTTTCAATTTTCTCAAATAAGGTCCGATTCACGTTGTTGATACCCATTTTTGTCCTACTCTTCCTTTAATTAATTTCTTTACAACTTGGACAAGTTATTTTATATAGTTCTTGCTTTTCAATAATTTTATTTAAAATAATGATGTATTAATATTATCAAATATATAAGTATTTGATTTTTGTGTTTAATTAAAGTGTTAAATTTTAGTCCAAACTGTTAATACAAAGAAGCTCAAAGAAATTAATATAAAGAAGGAAAAAGTCTACCACTCATTCTCTTTCATTAGCCCACTCTTAAATAGCTAAAAAGTAAATAAATAAATAAATAAATAGGCGAAATTTTCCATAAACATAGCGACATTACCATTTTACATACATAGCAACTAAATAATTATATTTGTAACAGACACCTTTAAATCATGTACCCATAATCAGGCACCTAATGCGTTTATTTCCTTAATAAAAATGTTCCTAGTACTTTTTATGACTTTTTTTCCCCCTATATTTTTCTCTTGAAACCAATCCTTAACAAATTCAATTGGTAATATATTTTCTTTTTTTTTTAAACTAATTCATTACGTAACAAAATTTCTACTATTCGTACATGGATTCTTTTTTATTAGAAAATGTACAGGTGTTTTTTATACAATATAAACTCTAGCGAAAGTATACGTCTTTATATTTTGAGAAAATAAAATACATATGTCTCATGAAAATATAATGTATATTTGAGGTATTTATATATTATAAATCAAGTAATTTATATTATTATTATTATGCTAGGAAGATTAGCCCTACAAATAAAAGCCATCCAATCTCAATAGAGACTTGAGCCCAACAAAATTCACCCATCAGACTTTAACAAGCCTATTTAGCCCAAAACAAACCTTACCCTAGTTTCTTTTCCCTATTAGCAGCCACCCCCCCATCGTACTCTTCCCCTCTCTTTCTTTTATTTTGGCAAAAAGTTTAACCCCTCTTTCAGTCATGGATAGATCTGTCTACACCATTTTCATACAAGTTGATATGTTTCTTATTCCCTCTCTCCTATTTCGAGCAAAGGGTACAAAGTGGCAGATCATTGTTGAATCAAATCTTCACTTGTTCATGAATTGTCAAGGCCGAATCTCTGCAAATCTGAATCAATAAGGAAATTCGGTCAATATCTCTTTAGAAGATCTGAACCAAAAGGCTACATTTTTTTATTCCAAAGCCAACCCGTGATATCTCTGCCTTTTTCCTTTTGAAATTCAAATGGCTAAACTTTCCCTTCAAATCCCGCTCAGAAACCCTAGCCATAGCTTGGGGATGCACCTATAAATACCTCTCAAAAGTTTCAGCCGAAAGGGATATTGGAATCCCCTCTAAAAAATCAAATTTTTTTCCATCTAAAAGGAATCTTTAATCTAGTTAAAAGAGGAATAGTCTGAAGCCTCGCAAGCCCCAGTTCGCTGCCCCGCAGAAGAAGGACGTGCCTTCTCAACCAATTCTGGTATCTTACAATTTCTCAAGATTAATTACATTTTGTTTAAATTAATTTTCTCAATCAAAGCATTTTGACGTCTGATCTTTATAACATATTACCTTGGCCCGTTTTCCCTTAGAATCAAATCATTTTGGAAAATTACCAGACGTTCCATGACTTAAATGTGATTTGTTAAAGATCATGAAGGCTACTTGACTAACTTTTGAGCTTGAATTGTTGTTGAACCCATAAAACATTGGGTATCTCGAGTCATCTTTACAATTAAGTTATTGTTTTACTTTATAAATTAATTACATTTTCTATACACACTTACACTTTGCCTTAATGAATTTTAGTCCGGACGGTTAACCATTTTAACATGGATCTTAAAGGGTGCCTTAAAAACCTTCCCTTTAGATTAATTAAACCCTTACCTAGAACCTTAAAGTTAAGTAGATCATTAATAGAGTTTAANTGAGAAACTGGTTTGTTTTTGCATCTTTATACATCCTGCCATTAGGATTCAGAGTGTTTTATTTGAAATACATATTTTTATATTTTAAAAGGGAATTATCATGTGCAGCAGCTAATTTTCAACATGCTATTTAGGTGTTTAGGTCTTAAATGTTGAAAGATAATATTTTAATTCTATATGGAAAATGTCTATTAAGAAGAAATGAAGAATCATGCTTGTCTTGCTTAATCTTGTAAGGCTTCAGTGACTAAAGTTAGTATATTAATTCCTTTTAAACAGTTTATATAAGTTGGGCTCATAAGAGTCTCTATTTTCATAGAACAATATCATAAAGCTACACAAGACTCTTCTTAAACATAAGACAAAAGAATCAGGACTTACTTTCATAAATTAGCAATGCTTTTGGATGTATTTGTAGTACAACTAATAAGTACTTTAAAAGAGGAAGAAATAGAGATATATACGGTACTTTACATTTAAGAAGATTGAGAATCAAGTTAGTATGAAATTTGCCCACACATGTTCTTATTTTCTTATTTTTGGTTAATTTATTAAAGTAATATTTCTTATCTCTAATCCTTCATTTTCTCCTTTGTTTTATATGTCATACCGGAGCTTGCAAGGAGTTCTATTACGGACTCGATGTTGCTGCTAGCTTGCATATCCTTTCATTTCCTCTTCCTCTTCTAAAGTATATTTAGGGCTCTCGAGAAAAGAGAGGAGAAGAACAAACGTTGACTGCCTATCTTACCTTTAATGCTTTGTGAACTTTTTTTTTTAATTGTTTTACTTGATCTCGTTTTGTATAAACCCAAGTCCGTTTAGTTGAACAGAATATCATTGTTAGGCCTAATAAAAAAAAAATACAGTAGCTAAATTTGAACCCAATTTGTCAAGGTTTGAATCAAACTGAATTAGCTTGGTACTTTTAAAGACTAATATGAATATTCACAAACTGAGTAGAACTTGAGTTTTCTGAAGCTGTTTTTTTTTTTTTTCACTCAGAAGGACGTGCCTTCTCAACCAATTCTGGTATCTTACAAATTTCTCAAGATTAATTACATTTTGTTTAAATTAATTTTCTCAATCAAAGCATTTTGACGTCTGATCTTTATAACATAATGACCTTGGCCCGTTTTCCCTTAGAATCAAAGCATTTTGGAAAATTACCAGACGTTCCATGACTTAAATGTGATTTCTTAAAGATCATGAAGGCTACTTGACTAACTTTTGAGCTTAAATTGTTGTTGAACCCATAAAACATTGGGTATCTCGAGTCATCTTTACAATTTATTGTTTTGCTTTATAAATTAATTACGTTTTCTATACACACTTACACTTTGCCTTAATGAATTTTAGTCCGGACGGTTAACCATTTTAACATGGATCTTAAAGGGTGCCTTAAAAACCATCCCTTTAGATTAATTAAACCCTTACCTAGAACCTTAAAGTTAAGTAGATCATTAATAGAGTTTAACTTTAAATATTACTTTAGGTGTCCTAGTTCACCATTAAATAATTAGGTGACGACTTTCTTTAACTTTAATAAAATCCGAAATTGCTTATATGTTGTACCTTACTTTAACCAGTTTAAAATGGGGTATAACACACGTCATTTCAAGTCCGTTTCTTACCAAATTTTACAGGCTCAACTTAAATCACATATAAGACCTGTACCGGGCTCCGGAACCAAAATACGGGCCTGATACCATCAAATTCAATTACATTCATTTCCAAAAACTCATATATATTCCAGAAAATAATTTTCTTTAAAAATTCATTTCTCGGGCTTGGGACCTCGGAATTCGATTCCGGGCATAGGCCCAAGTCCCATATTTTTCTACGGACCCTCCGGGGCTGTCAAATCATGGGTCCGGGTCCGTTTGCCTAAAATATTGACCGAAGTCAACTTAAATTCATTTTGAAAGCAAAATTTATTATTTTTCACAGATTTTCACATAATGGCTTTCCGGATACACGTCCGGACTGTGCACGCAAATCGAGGTAAGGCAAAAAGGATGTTTTAAGGCCTCGGAACACAGAATTTACTTTCAAAACGAGTGATAACCTTTTGGGTCATCACATCATCATACTTAATTCGGTTAATGATCATATGCAACCATGTTAGGAACTTTTGTTATTTTTTCTAATTATTTAAATACTACTTCGCCTCTAGCAAAAAAAAACTACTCCATATAACTATAAATCTCTTTCACATTTAAAATCCTATAAGTATAGTTCTTTGAAAACACTGTAGCTAGATTTGAATAAAACGAAATTCTTTTAAAATAAATGTAATATATAGGGTACACGTTATGTTTATCTAACAATAAAAGAGAGTTTACAAAACCAAATAAAAGTTTACTTAACATACATGCTGGAGAAAGAAACATCACAAAATCAGTCAATATTAAAAAAAAAAAAAAAAAAAGTTGTTTCTTTTTTCTTCTTGAAGAATATTTGTTTTAAGAGTCAATTTGCATAAATGGACATCAAACAAATAACAAAATTTTAGCTATGCAATTGCTATCATTAATTTTAATTTAGCACATTCAAGGAATTGAAAGATATAAGCCGAAACCCCTTCATTTAGCTATAGTCAAGCCAATATTGCAAGGGCATAATATCTTTTTCGTTGAAGAATATTAGTTTTGAATCATTAGATTATGTGAAAGGTTTTTTTTTCAAACTCAACAAGAGAGAAATTGGTTTCTAATTGATAGTTTCTATAGCGACTTTTAAGTGTAACAAAGAGTATATATAAAGAAAAAATTGGTATGACGTGAATTTTTTTTTTTAAAATGTAAACAATTATTTCGAAAAAACTCTCTACTTTTTTTTATTCAAAGATAATAAAAAGATAAGATATTTTTGAACATTAATAGAGAGTTTTAAAATTATTATAATAGAAGTTATATCATGGATAAACTCAAAAAACCGAAATCTTATGGAATATTTACATAATATCCTACCATATTTATTTTTTATTTTTTATAGCTAATATAAATAGATGATATACCGAAAACACACGATTATACACATATTATATATGGATTATATATAAATAGATGATATACCGACAACACGCGAAACATCTTCATTTAGCTGCAGTCAACCCAATACTGCAAGGGTGTAGTATTTTTTTCATTGAAAAATATTAGTTTTGAATCATTAATATAGACTATGTGAAAGATTTTTCTCTCGAATTCAAAAAGAGGGATATTGGTTTTTAATTGATAGTTTCTATAGCGATTTTCAAATGTAACAAAAAGTATATTTAAAAAATTGGTATGATCTGAAATAGTTATTTTTAAAATGTAAACAAATTATTTCAAAATGGGATTATTTTTTAAATTATAATGTCGTTTTTAAAATAAAAGATAAGATATTTTCAAATTTTAGTATAGAGTTTTTAAAATAATTATGATAGAAGCCATATCATGGATAAAATCAAAAAATCAAAATCTTATGGATTATTACATAAATATCCGGCCAGATTTATTGTTTGCTTTTTATAGCTAATATAAATAGATGATATACCTATTACACGATTATACACATGTTATATATGAATTATATATAAATTACACATCTTCAATTTTTTTAATTTAAGTGGTTGGGTGAGCTCCTGTTTAGGTTGATAAGATAAAGCCAAAAGAAAATATGACAGAATTTCAACCAAAGACTAAAAATATGAATAAAGTTCTTATGTAGGCAATTTCTATTAAAACTCATCCTTTTATTACGAAATAAATTAATTTGTGTAACAAAAGAAAGAAAAACATTAAAAAAAATAAGATAAAAGAAAATAAATATAGAAAAAATGTATGAAAAATCTAAAAATCAGAAATAAGAGACGACAACAAATATCTTCTTTTGTTTCCTCTTTGTTTAGTGTAAAAAATTTGAAAGATGATCTCACTGATTTCAAATATTTTTTTCAACTCAAATACATAGATTATAAGATAAGGATATCTTAGAATATTTTTTTTATTTACATTGTGTGTCATTTTTAAAAAAAATACTATTACTAACAAACTGCTATGATATTTGAATTTGAATTTAATAATAATTTAAGTAGTTTGTATTGAGGTTAAGCTAAGTATGGTGTCGATAAAAAACAGCTTTGCAATTTTAAGACAATATATGCAATGTTATATAATAACAATCAATTAACCTAACATTTAATGATTCAAGAACAAAAAATCTGTATATGCATAGGGTATTCAAAATTTAAAATCTGTGGCGAGAGATATCGATAAACTCAAAATGGAGTCATACTGAAATAAAATTCACTGGCCAAAGAATCATTTAAACTTTTAGATAGCCGATTAAAGTGAATTTTAAATTAAGGATAATATCTTCACTTGCATCGTTATAAATATAATTATTATCGAAATATATATAATGTTGTAGAAATTGAAATTCCAAAATAGAAATATTTTTTTAAAACATAATAGCATACCAAATAAGAATTCAAGTCTAACCAAAGAATCGTTCATATTGTGCCAACCTTTGTGTTTTTCCAAAGCTCACAAATACGAGTTATTATTTCGCTTTGTGACTATTTTTAGGTTCCAATGACACCAATAAGAATGGTGCAAAATAAAATTATCACTACGAGATTTGAGAAAATGTTAGCTTTTTTTCATGTAATGTTTCATAAACAAAATCTAACAATTATCTATGATTACCTAGAAGGTTTAAATTTTAAGGTATTTACATATAATTCAAATAACTCACATATTTAACATGGTTAATGTCAAATATCAAAATGGAGTCATGCTAGAAAGAAAATCACTGGCTAAAGAATTTTTAAATTTTAGAAAGCCGACTAAAATGAGTTTTGAATTAAGGATAATATTTTCACTTACATTGTATTTAAAAACTGAAAATTTAAAATAGAAATAATTTTAGAATATATCAACACACCAAATAAGAGTTCAAGCAGTAGTAAAAGAGTCAAGTCGTACCCAAAGAGTCATTCATAGTCTCAATCTTTGATTGTTTTGCCATAAATATGAGTTATTATTTTGCTTCCTGATTATTTTTTGGATCCAATGACACCGGCGAGAATGGTATTAAAAAAGAAAAGTAGAATTATAACTAGGAGAGTTGAGAAATGTTTAATCATTTTCATGTAGTGTTTCTTAATTAATATCCTATGATTATCTATATTTATCGAGAAGGTTTAAATTTTATGATTTTTTTACATATAATCCAAATAACTCAAATATTTAACATGGTTAGTGTCCGCGCATGTGCGCGGATGCTAATACTAGTTGAGATAATAACCGACAGCTTCAGCTGGGAATGAATTGGGAAAGAGGCGGTTACTTTTCTTTTATCACAGTAAAATTCAGTTACTTTAACTTGACAAGCACAAACTTATCAAATTTTCTTAAACCAAGAAATTCTCATAAACACACTAGTTTTAGTTCTTCAATCCATTTCAGTTATATCGGGTACCTTTACAAATTGCTAGCTTTAAGATCACGAAGCTTCAAAAAAATTCATTGAGTCCCATAACCAGGTCAAACTTTTGCAAGAATAGGTTGTTTAAATTTTGTCCCCAACCCCAAACATAAGAACTTTGAGCAAGTTATGCTCTACGAACCTACTTTGCAAAACCTACTTAGATGGTGACAAAAGCTAAATAACAGCTTGAAATGATTCTATTTGTGCAAATCTCCCCTAAGTGGACATGTCTTCTGGGCCATTTTCTTACTTCTCTTTGTTTAGATACTTTTCTTCGTGATGCTTTACAGCTAATAGCCTCATAAACTCAATTGACTTAATTTCACCACTTTTTGTTCTTGAATTCTTCTAGCCGTCATCAAACTTCTTTTTTAATCTTTCAACCTTCATTAGGATCTGGATTAATCAAGTTTAAATCCTTAAACTTCAAATCTTCTGCATACAATCAAATTTCCAAAAAGGAAACTTGGCATTAAACTTCAGATCTTCTGCATACAATCGAATTTCCAAAAAGGAAACTTGGCATTAAATGTACAGGACCGTCAGATCTCAATAGTTTTCCATTAGTTCAGTAGTTCAGTAGTCCCTTTTCCATTATAGGGCTCTACTAGTCCACGAGCTTTATAGTTTTCCAATCAGACAACGAGACTGAAGCTAAATGCATCCCAAGTCTGGATATCCATGACTTCTTGAGTATGATCACTTTTGGGAGAATTACTAGTCTCCCAAACTTGAGGAACCCCCAATTTGGGGCTTTACAAATGTAAAAGTAACTCATTAGCTATGTTGTGCAGACTCTCCAAAATGAGGCCGCACCCGTATCGGATCCTTCAAAAATACACTATTTTTGGAGGATCCGACACGCACCCGATAATATTTTCGGAGTGTCCGAGCAACATAGCTCATTAGTTATTCATTGGTTATCCATTTTCTAAATGGATAATATGGTTCTTATCCATATGTGACCCATTTTTAAAATGTTTATTATCCAACCCATCTTTAATGAGTAATATGAGTGGATAACTATTTTTTTTTAATCCATTTTGCCACAACTAGATGTGGCTGATCACCATCTCATGAGATGCTTGGGCAACTCCAGAACTTAAATTAAAGGCTACTCAGATGTTTGCAATAGTTAAGTTAACTATGTAATCTTGCCTAATACTTGCTAGACTAGAGTGCAAAATAGTTCCCCGGATCAAACCAAGCTAAAAACAGCATTCCCCTTTTGCCTTCCCTTGCCAGTATATCTTGCTCTATGGTGAGACATGCAGCAAATGCTAATAGAGCAGATTAACGCTTGATAGAATAACATTAAGGCAAAACAACCATAATTTGCATTTTCTTTCACAATATAAAAGCCTTTCGAAAGTAGGTCATCATGAACACCGTGTGGACATGCACATCTTCATTATCTAACACAAGAACCTTCCTCCAAGTCTAAGGCAAGGAAATCTCAGATTGCCTGCCTGGAGAGAAAACTACATGCCCTAAATTACAACAGGCTCTCTGAGCATGTTTTTGAGAATGAGTCGCTCCCCCAACCAGAACACTTAGAGAAGCTCCTCTGTCAATTACCAACTGATACTTCAATTTGGACAAATGCAAAGGAAATAGCATTTTTTGTTACGAATACATAAGTCCATGACTTAACATTTACTAGCTAATTTACATTAAGGCCAGATAGGACTACTGATAGTAGGCTATATAGTTGATATTTACACCTTAATATGACCATGCTTTGTTGTTGTTTTATAGGTAAATTGCCAACAAAATGCTCTAAATAGTGTTCTTTTGTTTCGCAGGGAATATTATGTGTGAGGAAGTAACATGGAGTGTTTTGGAGGCGATAATGTGAAGAAAACGCCCACTCGAGAAGTACCCGAGCACGAAGAAGCAGAAAATGGCCTGGGCAAGAAGTCCACCGCGACCGCGGTGGAACCGCGGCAGATTAAAAAAGTGAGGCAGAAAGGTCAGCTCTCACCGCGGTCGACCGCGGTGCACTGTTCACGCTGCTGGAAGTTTGGGGACCAAAGTGTAATTTCGGGGAAACTTTTGTAAAACCCTTATAAGCTTTAGAAACTCGCCCAAGATTGTTTTAAGCTTGTTTTTAAAATACTTTGGAGGCAAGAACAAGTGTGAGAAGATCACCTAAACATTAGAGTTTTTCTATCTCCTTATTTCTTGCAATTTTACATTATGAACAATTTAGTAGTTTTCTCTTATTTTGTTATGAGTAGCTAAACAATTATCTAGGGTTGATGGAACCAATTGTTGGTTGAAGTTTTGACTCAACTTGTTATAATCGAGCCGAATTTATTATATAATTGTTCAACTACGTTTTGTATGGAAATTAGTTGAATGGGCCCTTGATTAATCGTGTCTAATTACCTCATATTGCTTGAGAAAGAATATTAGGTTAGAAAGCTGTTGAACAACACCACTTTTGGGTAATTGAAGAGATTCATTACTTGAACTTAAAAGTGGGTTTAGAGATAACGAAACTTTGGTGGGATAATTTAGAGCTGCACATATTGTCATCTAGAGTAGTTCGAGAGAATGCTCTAGTAAATTATTGTAGTTGATCGAGAGATAATTACGATAACCCATAGCTCTTAATCCTCATAGGGTATTACGGCGAGATTATAGCGAAAGAGTCAAGACCTAAACTAGCAATTGGGGAAATCACTGCCCTAGACCTTTTTACCATTGAATTATCTTTGCTTTAGCTTATTGTTGTGTTTAATATTATTTGAAGTAGTTAAACAAAAACCCAATCTTTATTGATGATAACATTGCCAAGAGTTGTAATAAATAGGTTAGTTCCCTGAGGATTCGACTCCGGACTTAAAACCGGATCATATTTGCAACGACCGCTTGTCTTTTAGAAGGCATAGTTGGGCGTGATCAAATTTTGGCGTCGTTGCCGGGGAACTAACGGTGTTATTTATTACAATTTAGAAGTAGTGTTAGAATTATTAGTTTAAATCAATTTTCGAAGGTGTTAAACAATCTTTTTATTGAAATTCTCACGTTTGAACTCTTGTGGAATTCAGGTGTATGCCTAGAAATTCTTCGAGGACTGGAGAACTGCTTGAAGGACTCTCAGACCCCGAGAAAACATTCGGGGCATTGAACCGTGCCAACAAGAGGATCCAACAATCACAACAACCACACCAGCTCGAATTTGACATGGGTGACGCAGAAAACGTCAACGAAAACGTCGGGGATCCGCCAGCTGCCCCAAACGTCAGAGTAGTGGCATCTCTTGTTCCAGAAGCTGCACTTTATGATTGGGCACGCCCACAGCTGACGACTTGGCTACTGCCATAGCTGTGCCCGCAATTCAAGCGGAGACTTCCCAGATAACCAATAACATGCTGCATCTTCTGCAGAATAAAGGATTGTTCTCCGGGTCACACATTGAAGACCCTCAGCAACACTTGAAATTTTTTTTGTCGATTTGTGTGACCCAAAGGCAGCCGAATGTGACCCTGGAGAGTTCTTGACGGGTTTTGCTGTGGTTTGGAGAGGTATATTTTCTACGGGCATGCGGAGCATGGGATGTATAGTGATTTTTCTTCTAGATGGGACCAATGGGAAGTTCTTGACTAGTGGAGTGCGTAGTGATCTGTGGTACGGAAGGGAGACGAAGTTCTCATGTTATCCTAGGACGGTACGATATATGCGGTATGTTATGAGGATCGAGATTTGCATGTGTAAAGTTATGGTTCAGTTCTGAAAGGAAGTTCATGAATTTCTTAGGCAGCACGGGCAGTTTCAGATGATTAAGGAAGTGGTATTGCAGATTGGGGTGATTTGACGAGGGTATATGTTTCAGAAAAGACAATATGATTAAGTTGATGGTACTTCGGTAGTATTGCGGCACTTTCTTGTCGGATCGGCTGCTGATATTTGAGTTTGCTTGGCAGCACAGAAGAATCGTAGAGTATGTCTCATGCAAAGATTGAGTCTAAAGGTGAGATGTGTATGCGAGTGGCGGAATTGGGATCAGATATGGTAATTCGTGTGCCTTATGGACTTGGAGACTGCAAGTTCTCATACACAGGTTAGCTCGTCATTGTGGATGGCAAATATGGGTAAGTTAGTCAGATGTTAGTATGTGCTATGATTCAGTCATTGTGAACCTTCGAAGGATTATTTATCTGTTGTGGGTAACTAGAGCTGATGTGTGGTCCATTGGTAGACCTATATGGGTATGTGTCCGGCATCGAGATGGTTTTGTCGACTTCGAGTTGATGTTGGCGAAGGATGTATTAATTCGGTTGTTTTGAGCTATTAGCAGTTAGGGGGGATCTATGAGTTACCTTTCAGTGTTGTGAGACGTTACGATCTGTTGGTTATAGGCACCTATGGTGCGGTTCTATCGGAATTTCATAAATGGAAGATGAGCGGGAAGAGTAATTGGGAGTTGCTCGGCAAATGGCGTATCAGATATGTTCTATCGGGTTGGCGTGATGTATGTCAATTGTTTCACCGTGGGCGTAATGATTTGCTTTGGTTCCAGACATCAGATTGTGCGTAGTTGTCAATTTCGAGCATAGTGACTTGAGGTGTCTCATGTGGAGCAGTGCTTGGATAGGACCGCGCATTGCAGCGTAGCTATGTAGAGATATGATCTTGCGGGTTAGATTCGTGTGTTCTATTCTATGATGTGAGACGGGCTCTCAGCCTTGTGTTGTGGTGGTACTGGTGAGCTTGAGTTACAGCTCTTTCATTTGAGTCATTTCCATGATTTGAGCATGTTCAGATCGTTGCTTATTGGTGCGCGTATTATGCTAGTTGTGGCTTAGGCCTCTATTGATGTGTCGTGTCGCCAGAGTGGTGTGTTGGGCTAGAGGAGATCGTTGGGATCATTGATGAATACGAACGGATCCGATTTCAGCTTGTTTGATAGATAAATATCGAGGTTCGGCTCAGAAATTTGCTATGGTCCTTGCCAAAGGAGAAGTAGCCTTATGGATGGTTGATCTGAGAAATGGTTATGATTTATTGCGTGTTTCCTTTATCATTGGCAGTATGTGGAAGTGTTGGAAGGAGACTTTAGTTGTTAGAGGTTTTCTATCGGTATTCGGTTGTTAGGTGCAACTGCTGTGATTATAAGTTATCACTGCGAGTGCTGGAGTTATGTGGTATATCATGTGATTGTGCCTGAGATAGCGGATATGGTCTGTTACAGCTTGTTTGGACTTGTTCACAGTATAAATGTGAGATTCTGATCGCATTGAGGATTTCAGAAGCAGAAATGTGATTCTATGGTTTATGGACTAGGATGGATTGTGAAACTTCAGTTATGTTGTGTTATCGAACCTATGTAAGACAGGGTGACGTGGGATCACCCCCGGGTATATGCATGGTAAGGTTATTCAGCTATTGGTTGGCTTTTAGAACAACTTTGAGTACGTTCGAGGACGAACGTGTGGTTAAGTGGGGGAGGATGTAACGACCCGACCGGTCGTTTTGAGCTTTTGCACTTTGATCGCCAATTCTCGGGCATGACTTGCCCCGTGCAATGTATTATGACTGATGTAGATCGTTGGTTTTGGTTTTCAGGAAATTTGGAATGAATTTGAAGAACAGTCTCAGTTGAAAGCTTTGAATTTGAAAGGTTTGACCAAGAGTTGACTTATTTGTATATGAGTTCGGATCGGAATTTTTATGATTCGGTTAGCTTCGTTGGGTGATTTATGACTTAGGAGGATGATCGGAAGTGGTTTTGGAGGTCCGGTGTAGAATTAGGCTTGAATTGGCGAAGTTAGTATTTTGGCGATTTCCGGTTGATAGGTGAGATTTTGATCCGAGGGTCGGAATGGAATTCTGAGAGTTGTTATAGCTTCGTTATGTGATTTGGGATGTGTGTGCAAAATTTCAGGTCATTCGGAGGTGATTTGGTTGGGTTTTTGATCAAAAGCGTGTTTCGGAAGTTTTTAGAAAACTTAGGCTTGAATTCGATGTGAATTGATAGATTTGGTGTTGTTTGAGGTGTTTTGATGATTGGAACGTGTTTGAATGATGTTTTAGGATGTGTTGGTACTTTTGGTTGAGGTCCCAGGGGCCTCGGGATGATTTCGGATGGCTAACGGGAAGTTTTGAGACTTAAGGAATTGCAGAAAATTGCAGCAGCAGTGCATGTGTAATTTGGCCTTCGCGGCCTGGGGCCGCGATCGCATAGAAGGATTTTGGCAGGCCAGATAATTCCTCTTCGCGTTCGCAGCTATAGGGTTGCGTTCGCATAGTTTTGGAAAGGGAAGCTTCGCGTTCGCGGGTGAACGTTCGCGTTCGCGTATAAGGATTTGTAGGCCCGGTGGATTTGTTCTCCGCGTTCGTGTGGATTGAGCCGCGTTCGCGTAGTTCTGGGAACACAAGCATCGCGTTCGCAGTGGCTTCATCGCGTTCGCATAGTTCATTTTGAGGGCTGGGAAATTTGCTCATCGCGATCGCGAGCCTTGGGCCGCGATCGCATAGAAGGAAGTTCAGGAGCTGGACAGAAGGGTTTAAAACATTTCATCCGCGAGCTTAAGTCATTTTTCCTCCATTGTTGAGTATTTTGAGAGCTCTTTGGGAGAAATTGAAGAGGGATTCGAAGAGGATTGATTGGAGGTAAGTATTATGAACCAAAAACGAGATTATATTGTGAAATTAGCCTAGAAATTCATGGAAATTTAGCTAAAAAGGGAAGAACTAGGGCTTGGAATTTTGAAATTTTAAATTGGGATTTGAAGGGCCAATTGAGGTCGGATTTGAGAGTTCTTGATATGTATGAACTCGTGGAAGGATAAGGAACCCGTTGATGTGAAAATTTCTGAGTTTCGAGAAGTGGGCCCGGGGCTCGGGTTTTGCTAATTTCGAGATTTTTGATATTTTTCGATTGCTTTCGCTTGGGCCTTGTTCCCTTAGCATATTGTGACGTATTCGTTCTGATTTTGGATAGATTCGACGCGCGTGGAGGCCGATTTGAGGGGAAAAGGCGTCGCGAGCTAGAGATTTCGCCGGTTCGAGGTAAGTAATCATTGTAAATACTGTCCTGAGGGTTTAAAACCCCGGATTACACATCGTTGTGTTACTTTGAGGTGACTTACACGCTGGATGACGAGCGTGGGGTAGAGCACCGCTGGGGATTGTGACCTAGTCCTTCCCGAACGAGTACTTTAATGCGTATTTGATAGTTAATTGTTTGATGTTATTATATTTTGGGCTGTATGCCATGTTTGGGGCCTTGTGCCGACTTGTTCAGACCCTTAGGGGCATTTTTACTATCTATCCTCACTCTAATTGTTTGAAAGCATGTCCTCAGTCATGTGTTACCTGTTTATTACTCAAATCTGGCTTTATCACTATATTCTTAAAAATGTGGAAACTGTTTTGAGCTGAGTTCCCTGTTTTATTGAGATAGACCGAGGGTCTGATGGTGAGATTGATGACTGAGATATACTGAGAGTCTGATGGTGAGGTTAATGACTGAGAGAGGCCGAGGGCCTATTTGTGAGGATTATATATCCATGGATCGGGCTGCACGCCACAGCAATATATATATATATATACGGATCGGGTTGCACGCCGCAGCAATACTTATATGGGTCGGGCTGCACGCCGCAGCAATATTGCGCTTGGGCCGTAAGGGGCCCCTCCCGGAGTCTGCAGATCGGGCTGCACGCCGCAGCGATATATGGATCGGGCTGCACGCCGCAGCGGTTTCTATATGGTACCTATTGAGCGTGAATGTTGAGTACGAGTACTGATTGGTAAGAGTTGAGTCACGAGTGACAGAGAGGCTAGCCCGAGGGGCGATAGATATATACATGCATATGAGTGATGTTTGTCTGAGAGGCCTGTTTATGAACTTATTGATTTCACTCCTCTTTAAAGCGAGTTCCTATCAAATATGTTGATTTATTGACTGTTTTCACTCATCTTTATGTTGAGCCTCTGTCGGAAAGTTGAACAAATGTTTTAAAACAGCTTTTATTTAAACTGGGGTTTATGAGATGTTCAGAAATTAATCACTGATTTGGCATTTGGTTATTTCCATCGATGTTTTCAAGTTATGAAGTGTTTCTGATTACTGTTTTGCCCGAGGGGCTGTTTTACGAACTATGCTTTGCCCGAGGGTCCGATTATGGCTTTAATCTCTATTATTACTTTAAATGGTATTAAACCCCTACTGAAACTGCTGGAAAGTATTTCAAAAATGATTTTTACTAAAAGCTGTATTTCAAAAGGGAAGGTTGACTCGTGTTATGATTTGAAAGCCTGTTGTGTTTATTGAGCCAAACGTGAATGTGGATTCATTGTTTCCTACTGCTCAGTCTTTATTTACTCTTATTACTTACTGGGTTGGAGTACTCAGATTACTCCCTGCACCTCATGTGCAGATTCAGGTATATCGGAACCCGGTAGCGGGTGTTGATTTGCTCAGGCGCGGAGTTATCAGAGTTAGCAGGTGGCTGCACGACGTTCGCAGCACCGCTCCCTTCCTCACATTGTTATTACTGTATTTAGTACATTACTTTAGATTTCTTTTTGTATGCAGACCTTGATAGCTCATGACTAGTGACACCCCGAGGTCGGGCTTGTATTTTTATTCCGCACTATTATTTTAGAAGTTATTATGAAACATTGTTTAATTAAAGGCTTAAAAATGATTCTTAATGCTTAAGGGGCTAATGTGAGTGTTGTGTCGGCTGGCCTTGTCTTCACGAGAGGCGCCATCACGACCGGGCCGGTTGGGGTCATGACAAGATGCCAGGTTATGCGAAGATGATGAAGGACCTAATGTCACGGAAGTTTGATTTTCAGGACCTATCCACAGTGACTCTGACGCAGACCTGCAGCGCAGTGTGACAGACCGATGGCT
Source organism: Nicotiana attenuata (assembly GCF_001879085.1). Taxonomy (NCBI): domain Eukaryota; kingdom Viridiplantae; phylum Streptophyta; class Magnoliopsida; order Solanales; family Solanaceae; genus Nicotiana; species Nicotiana attenuata. The sequence continues at coordinate 130,965 of NW_017673200.1, forward strand.
CAAAAGATGTCTGATCCGAGGTAGCTTCGACTATTCCATGCAACGNNTTTGTTGTATTATATGCTAGCCTAGCTTTTGTAATGTTGCAGAATTTTGTGTAGTATTTTTTGTTAGTTTTTTCTTATTTTTCTATTTGAGATTTCGTTTTGAGAATGATTGGTCAAGGGGCTGTGTAATTCTTGTGGTGAAAAGGTGTTTGTTAGTGGGTGATTGAATGAAGTAAGAGTGGGGTGTGTTGGTGTAGTAGCATACTTGATTTGGGAGGAGTTTTGATATACCCATGAGGGCTATATGTGTTAGGATAGTGCCCTACCCACAAGGTGTTTGGGAAATTGCCCCAATGGAGTTATAAGGAGCTAATGTGACATGGTTGTGGTGAAGTCTGAGTAACCACCCATAGTCACACATTTCACGCCCTCACTAATAGGTGTTCCTCTGTTTGACAGGTACAATGAGTTCATCTCGTAAGAGACGCAACACCGGATCCTCCGCTAGTGGACCGGGAGGCTCCTCGAGAGCCAGGAGCCAAGCCAGTGCACCTCAGTTTGACAGCACTCGGTTCGTATCCAAATCAGCGGAGGATCGGTACAATCAGAAAGCATCTAAGAAGTTACTACATGAGGTACATATTGATCGGACAGCCTTAGAGAGGGAGTGCCCAAATATGTTTACTGAGTTGAGGAGTTTTATGCGAACTTGCCAGAACATGAGAATGGGGTTGTGACTGTGCGCAACACCCGGGTTAATGCATCTATAGAGGCCATCCGCCGGGTGTATCGCCTCCCAGCATTCACGGGTGAGATGGATCATTATATAGCTTATCACCGCCCGAGGACTGAGTGGGCACCAATTCTTGATGTAATCTGTATCCCTGGCAAGTCGTTTAAATGGATAACGAAGATGAAAACTCTGCACTCACAGTCCCTTAATTGGGAGGCAAAGTGCTGGCTCACTGTCATCAACACCCGCCTGCTACCCTCCAGCAATACCACTGATGTGAATGGGCCACGGGCAGCGACTATCTACTGCTTTATGACACATCAAGATTTTGATGTCGCCCAAGTCCTCCATGATGAAATGTTCATTAGATCGCCTGAGCTAATCAAGGGCCACTACTTCCCTTCGCTAATCACCCGACTGTGCCGTCTTGCTAAAGTCCCTGAAAACCTTCGAGTTGATGGGAAATTTCCTCTGAAAGCCCCATTCCGGGCAAGAAAAATTGGACTCGAGGGAAGAGAGCCGGTGGCGGAAAGAGATGACTCTGCTGATGAGTCTGATGATGATGCTGAGGCTGCTGAGGTCACCGCACCTCCGAGAGTGGAAGAGGCAGGCCCATCACAGCCACGTCGGAGCACCCGCATGGCAGCTTTGGAGCAGGAGATGGCTGGGTTGCATACCTCAGTCACTGATTTGAGTGCCCGTGTTGATGAGGTGGCTGACCGGCAGGTGAAGTCAGAAAAGAAATTCTTGGACCAGTTGAGAGCTCTGGGACGTGCGTGCAGCGTGAACCCAGACACCGTCTCCGATCAGGAGTGAGCCTTCAGGGAAGTTCCTGAACCTCACTGTTCTTAAATTTTTAAGCCATGGGGACATGTCTTCATTTTAAGTGTGGGGTGGGGGATACTTCATTGTATGTTTGTAATTGTAACAATTGACTGTTTGATTTTGTTCGTTTTGTCTTGCTTTGATTGTTTTGATGTTAGAGTAATAGTTCATTAGGAAAGTTAAAATAGTAAATGACTTGTCTCGACGACGGATCTCTTGCGGCGGGGTTCTTGAGGTACTAAGTCGGAAAAAAAAAATGAAATATGGAGACTCTTCCTGATGACGGATCTTTTAGACAATTTTCTTGAGGGAAGTTAGTCTAGAGAAAAGACCAAAAAGATTTTTTTATTTTTATTTTTAGGTAGTGTAGTAACTCCCCCTTGGTTTTTCTTTGGGCCACGGTTCTTTTCCAAGGGTTTAGCTTGAACCGGGTATAGGTAGTTTTTGTTTATTTTTATTCTTTTTAGTTTGTAGATTAGGACTAATGTGCTACGAGCTAAATTCGAAGGAAAAACCCTTAGCGTTGATACACTTGAACACAATAGACACTAGAGTGTAACGCTTAGCTTCATTGGTTGAATCCTGTTAAAGTGCCTTAAAATTGTATGTTTGCATCTAACTTGAACACTCAAAAGAGAATGTCTTGATAAACCAATCCGGAGTGAGTCATGTGCCATGTGTGTGTGAGTTTTACTGTATTCCATGATTCACATTTGATGCCTAGAACTTGCCATGTGTGTTTGCAAAGCGAAGTTGTAGTTTCATTCAGTTGTAGAAGTGATATAGGCATTTCTTTGTTGAGCCGGACATATAAAGTAAACCCACCTGAATGCAATACATCTTAGTTAACCCCGTTGAGCCTATAAGCCTATTTCTTTGGCAACCACATTGCGAGCCTTACCCAATTGTTTGAATAGCCTGCTGTTTGAACCCTTTTACCTCCCAATAAGTACTTGAATGGTATTGAAAATATGCAAAAGCAAAAGTTTGGGGTGGTGGTTTGGTTTTTGAGTGGAACCATTGAGATAGAGAAAAGGTGCTGAATTTTGAAGCATAAAAGAAGAAGCACCACGAAAATAAAAAAATTATAAATAATTATAGTGGTTGATAAGTGGTAGCTTGTACAAATTGCACCTAATGGATGGGGATGTTTTAAATAAATGTGGTGGAGTGTTTGGTTGGCACAACTATGATCTTTAAGTTTAATGTAATTGTATTAAAAGTGCTTAGGGAGGTTAGTCACTATATCTAAAAATATCCTACCCGTCTCTTAGCCTACATTACAACCAAGTAAGTCCTATTGATCTTAGATTGAGTGGGCTCAATTAGTAGAGTATTATACTATGGGCAAGCCTATGGTGCATCTTTGTGGCATGTGAATGTTCTTTTTTGGAGTGAACGAATTTTGTCTATCTTAGTTCCTAATTGTTCTAATTATCATTATATATGGAACTACTCTCTTGTGTGATGTGAGGGCATGTGATTCACAAAGGAAAGGTAAGTCTTGACTCTTGTATAGAGTGGTTTGAGTAAGTGCGAAAGTTGCATGGTACGAAAGGTTTGACTCTTGAGGTAAAGGTTGTTCACTACTAGGTGCATCTTTTGTAAAATGTTCATGGTGTGAGTCGTTAAGGGAAAAGTTTAGGGAAGGAATTTTGATGGAGTGTGGTGGATTGCTCGAGGACCCGCACTGATTTAAGTGTGGGGTGTTGATAGTAGGCTATATAGTTAATATTTACACCTTAATATGACCATGCTTTGTTGTTGTTTTATAGGTAAATTGCCAACAAAATGCTCTAAATAGTGTTCTTTTGTTTCGCAGGGAATATTATATGTGAGGAAATAACATGGAGTGTTTTGGAGGCGATAATGTGAAGAAAACGCCCACTCGAGAAGTACCCGAGCACGAAGAAGCAGAAAATGGCTTGGGCAAGAAGTCCACCGCGACCGCGGTGAACCGCGGCAGATTAAAAAAGTGAGGCAGAAAGGTCAGCTCTCACCGCGGTCGACCGCGGTGCACTATTCACGCTGCTGGAAGTTTGGGGACCAAAGTGTAATTTAGGGAAAACTTTTGTAAAACCTTTATAAGCTTTAGAAACTCGCCCAAGATTGTTTTAAGCTTGTTTTTAGAATACTTTGGAGGCAAGAACAAGTGTGAGAAGATCACCCAAACATTAGAGTTTTTCTATCTCCTTATTTCTTGCAATTTTACATTATGAACAATTTAGTAGTTTTCTCTTATTTTGTTATGAGTAGCTAAACAATTATCTAGGGTTGATGGAACCAATTGTTGGTTGAAGTTTTGACTCAACTTGTTATAATCGAGCCGGATTTATTATATGATTGTTCAACTATATTTTGTATGGAGATTAGTTGAATGTGCCCTTGATTAACCGTGTCTAATTACCTCATATTGCTTGAGAAAGAATATTAGGTTAGAAAGCTGTTGAACAACACCACTTTTGAGTAATTGAAGAGATTCATTACTTGAACTTAAAAGTGGGTTTAGAGATAACGAAACTTTGGTGGGATAATTTAGAGTTGCACATATTGTCAGCTAGAGTAGTTCGAGAGAATGCTCTAGTAAATTATTGTAGTTGATCGAGAAATAATTACGATAACCCATAGCTCTTAATCCTCATAGGGTATTACAGCGAGATTATAGCGAAAGAGTCGAGACCTAAACTAGCAATCGGGGAAATCACTGCCCTAGACCTTTTTACCATTGAATTATCTTTGTTTTAGCTTATTGTTGTGTTTAATATTATTTGAAGTAGTTAAACAAAAACCCAATCTTTATTGATCAAAAATCTTGCATCTAGAAATTGGTTGAGTTGATAATAACATTGCCAAGAGTTGTAATAAATAGGTTAGTTCCCTGAGGATTCGACTCCGGACTTAAAACTGGATTATATTTGCAACGACCGCTTGTTTTTTAGAAGGCATAGTTGGGCGTGATCAACTACACAAGTGACAAAGAGGGAAAATTGTAAAACATGATGTCAGAGACTACACAAGGGAGAGATTAATATTGTAATAAAACAAAATTCAGTGTGATCACCAATATTAAAGCCAGACAGTTCTGATTGTACACTGTTTCCAATTTTGGAGAAGTGGCTTCAGATAAATTCTCAATAATATCAACATGATGTCAACCAACCCTACCCCACCCCACCCCACCCCCCACCCCCAAAAAAAAAAGAAATCAAAATCTACAGAAGTACTAGTAATTGCTATAGCTACAGCCCAGCAGGCAGCTTCTGCTTGAGGATTCCCACCACACTAAAGCATCTTTCTTTAAGTTCCTTTCAGCAATCCTTTTTCATTGAACAAAAATCAGCTACTTTTACACTTTAACAAAAATATTCAGAAGATAGATTTGGTTCTTAACAAGTCACATAAATACAGCTTGAAAAAAAAAAGGTTCAGCTTCTTCTGCATTGATCTTTTACACTAATGTTGCCATGTTGGTACTGCACTGGAAACGACAAAACTAGTTACAGAGTTAACCTTAAATACCTTGGTTCCAAAATTCACTCAGTCACAGGTCTGTCCTGGAAGAGGAAGTAGAGGTATATTTCGAAGAAATATCCTTGAAAACCATGATGAGGCCCTTCAAATCATTAGCGCCCAATTCAAGGCAGTCCTTAAGCAAATCACCATCTACTACTTCCTTCTGAAGTGTCTCCATGACTTCCTGCAATGGACCCTGCTTCAAAATAGAAAGAGACCACGTTAGACCAAATACAATGGACCATCACTTCATTTTTAGTTTAATCAATAGCATTGGCAATTCAATATCTAGTACACTCTCAATCCCAATTTATGTGGTGTTCTCTCCTTCTTACTCATCCCAGAAAATGATAAAAAAGGACAGCCCGGTGCAGTAAGCTCCCGTTATACACAGGGTCCGGGTCCGGGGAAGGTCCGGACCGTAAGGGTCTATTGTACGTAATTTTACCGTGCATTTTTGCAAGAGGCTAAGGATACATTTCTATATTTATAAATAATATGATTTAAAATCACACAAATATTTATGACTCGATTTAAACCCTAATACAAAAGTCTTTCTCTTTGTTATAAACTTCGTGCCCAATCAAACAGATAACATGTATCTGGGATGGGGGAGCAATACACTACTAAACTGAAGTTATAGCATACGCATCAAATTTGCCCTAAATATTAAAATAAAACTTACGGATTGTCGAAACATCTTCCGAAATCTACCAAAAAGAGATTTGGAAACTCTAAAAAGATTCTCATAATTCCGATTCATCCATTTAACCCTTTCCCTATCTGAACTGACACTTGAAAAGTCAGTAAGACCACGCAGAATTTCATTCAACTCCGACAAAACACCGAACATATCAAACGACGTCGTATCTCTCCAAGCATAATTTCTCGCATAGTCCCAACCCACGTTCCACATGACTTTCCAGAATCCAATACCCAAACCATTCTCCAGTTTTATGGCAATGGATCGAGCTCGGGCAGCGCCAGCGGAGTCTCCGCGTGATTCCCGGAGGTTGGCGACGCGGGAGAAAAGGGAATGAGAAACAGAGAAGAGGGTGCGGTAGTTAGAAAAGGGGAAAGAAAAGGAGGAACTAGGTAGTGGGTTAGAGAGAATGAGGAAGAAGAGTAAGAAGAGAGAGATTGGGGGAGTTACGCCGGTTCTACGCATTGGAACCACCGGGAAGGGCGGTGGCTGACTTGCCGGACAGCGAAGAAAACGGTTGAGGTTTTAGGAGGGTTTCAAAAGCAGTACATTAACATTTTTTTATATAACGTGAAGATTATAATATAAAAATTAAATAATCATCAAAATTATTTTTCAATATTCAAAAAGATTTATGTTAAACATAGTTTTAATTTATTGACGAATTAGTATTAGTACCCGTGCGGATGTGCGGACACGAATCATGTCAAATATTTAAGTTATTTGAATTGTATGTATATAATCTTAAAATTTACACTTTCTCGGTAAATATAGATAGTCATTGGATATCAACTACATGAAAAAAATTAACCATTTCTTCTATTTTTCTTTTTCGATACCATTCTTGCCGGTGTCATTGGATCCTAAAAATAGTCAGGAAGTAAAATAATAACTCATATTTATGGCAAAACAATCAAATGTTGAGACAATGAATGACTCTTTTGATAAGACTTAACGCTTTTACTACTACTTGAACTCTTATTTGATGTGTTGATATCTCTTAAAAATATTTCTTTCTTAAAATTTTAGTTTCTAAAACATTATTTTTCAATAATAATTTTTTTTATAATAATGTAATTGAAAATATTATTCTTAATTCAAAACTCATTTTAGTTGGCTATCTAAAAATATAAAAAATTCTTTAGCTAGTGAATTTTTTTTACTCCATTTTGATATTTGACATTAACCATGTTAAATATCTGAGTTATTTGAATTATATATAAATAACCTTAACATTTAAACCTTCTAAATAATTATAGATAATCGTCAGATATTAACTAAGAAACACTATGAAAAAAGACTAACATTTTCTCAATTCTCGTAGTGATGATTTTATTTTTGCATTATTCTCATAGGTGTCATTGAAACCTAAAAATAGCCACAAAGTGAAATAATAACTCATATTTATGGCAAAGCACAAAAATTGACACGATATAAACGATTCTTTGATGACGACGTGACTTTTATGCTACGACTTGAACTCTTATTTGGTATGATTTATCTTTCAAAAAATATTTCTATTTTAAAATTTGAATTTCTAAAACTTTTTTATATTATAATAATGATTATCTTTATAATGATGTAAGTGAAGATATTATCCTTAATTTAAAATTCACTTTAATCGGCTATCTAAAAATTTAAATGATTCTTTGGCCGGATTTATTTCAGTATGACTCCACTTAAGTTTATCGATATCTCTAGCCCCAGCATTTGAATTTTTAATACCCTATATATACAAAAAAAAATTGTTCTTGAATCATTAAATGTTAAATTAGTTGATTATTATTATAAAATAGTGCATATATTGTCTTAAAATCGTCAAGTAGTTTATTTTTCGATACCATACTTGGCTTAACCTCAATGCAAAATACTCGAATTGCATTCCAATTCAAATTCGAATATCATATCAGTTTGTTAGTAATAGTGGTTTTTTAAAAACGACACATAAAGTAAATTAAAAAAGAAATATTCTAAGATATCCTTATCTTATAATCTATGTATTTGAGCAGGAAAAAAAAATTTGAAATTGATGAGATTAACTTTCAAATTTTTTATACTCAACAAAGATGAAACATAAGAAGAAATTTGTTGTCTTTTATTTCTCGTTTTTAGATCTTTCTAACATTCTTTTTCAATATTTATTTTATTTTATCTTTTTTTTTGGTCTCATTATTTCTTTTGCTTCAAAAAATTAATTTATTTCACTATAAAAGGATGAGTTTTAATAAAAATTGTCTACATATGAACTTTAATTATATTTTTAGTCTTTGGTTGAAATTATTTTATATTTTTCTTTTGGCTTTATCTAATCAGCCTAAATAGGTGCTTACTCCACCACTTAAATTAAAAAATTGAATGATATGTAATTTATATATAATTCATATATAACATGTCTATAATCGTGTGTTGTCGGTATATCATCTATTTATATTATCTATAAAAAGTAAACAATAAATATGGTCGGATATTATGTAAATATTCCATAAGATTTCGGTTTTTTGAGTTTATCCATGATATAACTTCTATTATAATAATTTTAAAACTCTCTACTAATGTTCAAAAATATCTTATCTTTTTATTATCTTTGAATCAAAAAAAGTAAAGAGTTTTTTCGAAATTTGTTTACATTTTTAAAAAAGAATATTTCACGTCATACCAATTTTTTCTTTATAAATACTCTTTGTTACACTTAAAAGTCGCTATAGAAACTATTAATTAGAAACCAATTTCTCTATTGTTGAGTTTGAAAAAAAACCTTTCACATAATCTAATGATTCAAAACTAATATTCTTCAACAAAAAAAAATATTACACCCTTGCAATATTGGTTTGACTACAGCTAAATGAAGGGGTTTCAGCTTATACCATTCAATTCCTGAATGTGCTAAGCTGAAAACGATGATAGCAATTGTATACCCAAAGTTTTGTTATTTGTTTGATGTCCATTTATGCAAATTGACTCTTCAAACAAATATTATTCGAGAAGAAAAAAGAAACAACTTTTTTTTAATATTGCCTAATTTTGTGATGTTTCTTTCTCCAGCATGTATGTTTATTTTATTATATATGTAAATAAACTTTAATTTGGTTTTGTAAACTCTTTTTGTTATTTAGATAAACATAGACATGTACCCTATATATTACATTTATTTTAAAATAATTTCGTTTTATTCAAATCTAGCTACAGTGTTTCAAAGAACTATACTTATAGGATCCTAAATGTGAAAGAGTTTTATAGTTATATGGAGTAGTTTTTTTTTTTTTTTTTTTTGCTAGAGGCGAAGTAGTATTTAAATAATTAGAAAAAATAACAAAAGTTCCTAACATGATTGCATATGATCATTAACCGAATGATAACATGATAAAAAAGATAAATTTTATTTTTAATTTAAATTCAAAATTATCTTTTAATTCAACTTTCGTATACATATACATACATATATATTATATTATTTGTATTTAACTAAAATAGTGAAATATAGAATAAAGTTACCTTATACTATTGACATTTATTAGCTTGCTACTTGGCTTAACCATAATGTCAATTATATATGGTAACTTTCTTGCTTTAATATATATATAGATGCTTGACTTATTACATTCGAAATGACACATACTAAGGGTGTGTTTGGTATAACGGAAAATGTTTTCCGTGGAAAATATTTTCCAAGAAAATGTTTTCTTGGAAAACAAGTAGTAATCTTATTCATTTTTCGGTGTTTGGTACGCAAATTAAGGAAAATGACTCAAGAGTATTCATAAATAATTTAGATATAATAAACATGAAGCCATAAACTTTCAAACCAACAGCCTTCCGAATCCACAAATTTCATAAACTTTCGAAACCGCGGAATTCCGAACCCGTAAACTTTATAATTTTTAAACCCGCAAACTTCCAAACACATAAACTTCTGAACTCATAACTTTGGTACTTGTAAAATTTTGAACCTTTAAACCGATAAAAAAAACTAAAACTGAAAAATATATTTAAAAAATATTTTTTTACGGAGGGGAGGGGGGGGGGGTAGGGGGGGGCTGGGGAGTAGGGGGGTAGGGGGAGAGAGGGGGTGGGTGGTGCAGAAAACGAAAAACGAAAATTTGAAATTGCAAAAAAAAAAAACTATAGGTGAATTTTTTTTTTAGCGGGTAGGGTAGGGGTTGGGGGTGGGTGGGGTGAGGTAGAGGTGTAGTAGGGTGGGTGGTAACAGGAAAAACTGAAATTTAAAAAAAAAAACCTTTTTTGGAAGGGGTAGGGTTGGT
>NW_017673200.1:141002-146584 GCF_001879085.1 Nicotiana attenuata
ATTTAAGCCAACCAAACATGGAAAAATTAGAAAATATTTTCCGGAAAATATTTTCCTTCATACCAAACACACCCTAAGTATTATATAAATTAATACATATTTTTTTTATTCTTTCTATTATATATATATATATATATATATATATATATATATATAATTAATTAATTTCAATGTCATGTTGATATATTAAAAAATATTGAAGGATATACATTAGTAATTACTCTATTTTTAATTGTTGACAAATTGATAAGATATTATTGCAAGTGCGTTATGCAAACGACATTATCTTTATACAATTGGTTGTAATTTTCTTTTTAAAGAAGATCACACTTCTTTTTAATACATTTAGTGATTGATATTATCGAAACGTACTCTTGGCTTGCTTCATAAATTGTTATTAACTTTGTATGATTTGAGAAAATAGCAATTATAGTTTATTTTGTTGACCAAATTGATCATAAGTATTCCTCCACGTGTAAATAAATAATATATTTGGGAATCGAACCTTATGTGCATCAAACAATTATTCTATGTTTACACAATCAATTAGTTGGGAATTAAATTTATTTAAATAAAACAATTAAATATCAATTATTGTTATTGTAAAAATCTTTCTTAAGCGAGATAGCTAAATAGGATCAACAACTTAACATTTACCATTTTTATGAACTTATAATTTATTTTCTTAGATTCTATTTTATAACTCAAATATAATTTTTCAATATTGTTTACGTGATTTCTAAAAGCTTGTGTCATTTCCCTCTTTTTCTGTGAAAATCAAGTTAACATTGGAAAAAATAGATATAACTTTAAATCAACTAAAATTTTATTTATTAATTAAGTTTCTCCTTATTTGAAATGTTTATGACTTTAAAATCAATTCAAATATACCCTATAGTAATTTATTTCCTATTCTTCTGTAATAAACGTGTTATTACTCAAAATATTTTTTAGCCGATACTAGACTAATGTACTTTGATAACCGAAGCTTAAGAGACAACACATATTCCTTAGTACTTTCTCGAAGTGTGCCAGTTAAAGAATATTCTTTTGTTATTGAATTAGGTAATATAATCATTCTCTCAAATTAGACTTAGAAAGAGATATTTTACCTATAGATATTCCGGCAATATAGAATTCTTTATGTTTTTAGTCACTGCACTTTAATTTATTTTGAAGTTTGAGTTTTATATTATAACATTGGATATATTTAACACGTAATTATTTACATCAATACCAACACATGCTTCTAACAATATTGCATTTAAAAGTTTTGAGAGATATAACATATACTCAACGACTTGGTGGGATCATGGGTCTATTAATCTAAAAATCGTATTCATGTGATTCCATAAAGTTTTTGTCGAACAAGTCTTATTTTAAAAGATATAATGATGCCTTTTAGGTTGTAATTTTGTTAAAATTGCTATTTAAATTATTTTTCTAGGTTAAATTTTGACATTAATGAAATTGTTAGCTATTAAATTCTTCTCTATTTGAACTATGCAGAATTCTTTATATTTTTAGATATTAATTTTGAGTAAAATTTTACTTTGGTAAATATTTATCTTATTCGTCGTAATTTGAGAATTACTTATATAACATACAAAATGTATACATATACAAAAAAATATACAAAATTTATCCAATTTTTCGACTATTACTTTTACTGCAGCTATATGGTATCATTTTTCCTTCTCTAATTTTATTAAGATACGTAGTGTTTTAGTACCAAGAAGTTTTTTCATAATTTTTAGAGATAGTAATGTATTATTATTTACTCAAGTAATCTCATAATCATCGGGCGCAAAACATATTTATTCTTATCCATGTACATTCATTTTACGTCGAGTTAAGTTTAAACTTATTAGTTTTTAAAAAATAATTATTTACGTGTTTTAGAAAACAACAACATCCAAAAAAACAAAATCCAAACACGCCAGTTTGTTTCCCAAAACTAAACTAAAACAATTTCAAATGCCCTATGAGCTTATAACTATCCCCAACACAGCAACATTCACCAGTGAAACAAACTTGATTTTGTCATATATTTTTATTCCGTTCTTTCTAATTCTTCATTTTACTCTTGTGATACTACTATTACAGGAAAGTATTCATTTTGTTAAAACAAAAAATAAAAAAAATTTTACGTCATGAAAAAGATACTTATTTTATTGAAAGAAAGAAAATATTTTTTCTATATCATGAAAATAAAGTACTCTAAATAATATTTTCTATATTTAGGTTGGGGGTAGGGTAGGGGGTTGAGTGGTAGGTGGGTGAGAGTGGGGGCAAGGTGGGGTAGGAATTAGGTGGGGATAGTGGGGGTTGGTGGGGATGGCAAGATTGAAAAAGAGTTTTGGAAAATGCTTTACCTTCTTTTGATAGGGAAAATATTTTTCTCCAATTGGAGAAAAATAAATTCATAAAGAAAATATTTTTTCAAATAGTTAAACCACCTATGAAAAAATTAAAAAATATTTTCCAGCAAATGGGTCAAGGTAGAACTCTAAGGGGTCATTTGGTAGGATGCATTAGAGAAAAAAATGCATGCATTGGCTTTTGGTATTACAAAATCCCTTGTTTGATACACTTTCTTAACCTATGTATTACTAATGCAAGTATTATTTATACAACATACTTGGAATTATCTTATATATAACTAATACATAGCAAACCATGGTATTAGCAATACCAAGGCTATAACGCATGCATTAGCATGGTTATTAGCGGATCCAAGACTTTTAAATTATGGGTGCTCAACTATACTTAATTTGAAATTGCTACTTAGACTGGGTGCTTAGTTAATATATTTGTATAAATTAATGATTTCTCTATACAAGTAGTAGTGTTGTTTTCAAAAGCAATGGGTGCTTAAGCACCCATATGATATATTGTGGATCCGCCATTGAGCATGGTTAAAGAGAAAATTATCCTTAAAGTCCCTTAAAGCTAAAGAATATGGAACAATTAATTTTTTTAAAAATTATGCAATGCATTTTAATATTTAATACACCACCAAACAGTGGATAAGAAATAATCTCTGCATAAATGCTTGCATTACTAACCCATGCATTATTAATCATTGCATTACTAATACAACTTATTCAGTAATATTCTTATACACCCTACCAAACGACCCTTAAAATCGAGCATTTCTATGGGTCAAGGTTGGGCATCATCATTGGTCTATTTAAACTGATAATTTTTGATGGGTTAACTTGAGTTAGCCCAAAATACTCCATTTTCAAAAGCGTTCTAGCCCACACTTATTAAAACTTGAACGGATTGGGAGGGTCAAATGGATTTGGGTTAAGTAGGTCCATTACCGGTAGACTCCGGACCGAAAAGACCTAACGGACTAATCCCGTTAAAATAACATGGGCTAGCCAGTTTTCGGACTGGCCATTCAAAAATAGCCAGCGTTTGCAAAGTCATTGAAAAATAGTCACTATTTTGCTGCAACAGGGACCGGTCCAGCATAATATACTGGAGATCGATGCACCTATGTATGAACTTCCAGCATATTATGCTGGAACTCCAACACGCGGAAAGTTCCAGCATAATATACTAGAGATTGGAGCACTTGCGTATGAACTTCCAGCATATTATACTCGATCGGATGTTATACTGGAACTCCAGTATATTATGCTGGAGTTCCAGTATACTTATGCTGGAACTCCATTATAATATGCTGGAGTTCCAGTATATTTATGCTGGAACTCCATTATAATATGCTGGAGTTCCAGTATACTCATGCTGGAACTCCAGTATATTATGTTGGAGTATTTTCCGGATTTTGAACAGTATTTTCGTTCAAATTTATCTTTACATGAAAAGTAGCTAAATTTCGATTACTTTTGAAACTGTGGCTATTTTTAAATGATCACTTACAAATCTGGTTATGTTTGAATTTAGTTTGCCACCTCTATGTAATAGTCCAAAAATAGTAGTAGTAGATATTTAAGGAAAAAGATACGAAATATGAACAAGGAGTAAGGACCCATTCAAAGAATATAATCACTGGAGACTTATCCAATAACAAAACAAGAAACAAGGAGTCCGAAACCAAAATATTGCTATTTTGGACTCAAAACACATAAATAGGTGTAAAAAACAAAAGGTAACAAAAATATATATAGCGCCAGAAATAGTGGCGCTATATATAAACGGTAACAGCACCGTTAACTATATAGCGCCACTATTTCTGGCGTTATACACTGACAGTGATATAGCGCCAGAAATAGTGGCGTTATATCCTTCTTTTTCCTGACCAGTACAATAATTCAAAATAAAGCGCCAACTTATTTGGCGCTATATATGTAAAAAAAAAAACTTCCCGGCTCCCCATTTTCTATATAAAGAGGTTAGAATCGCATAGAAATGCATTCGAAATTTTTTTTAACTCTTGACGTCTGTTGTTGTTAAATTCTCCAGCATTTTTTTATAATGTCTGAAGAGCGTAGGATAAGAGTTTCATTATATTGGGGTGGTGAGGTTGTGATGGAGAATAACTCCGTGGGCTACAGTTTACCTGCTAAGTGTCATGTTAAATTGCCACTGACAATGGAGTACGATACATTGATATCGTTGTTATGCAAAAAAATGAGTGTGAGGAAACGTTCGGTGATATTTAAAGTAACCGGAAGATATCCTTATTCCGTCACTCCGCAAGGGGTTGCTTTTTACTCGGAGTTTAACATCGACGATGATGAAACTTTGAGTGATTTTTTGAGGACTCCGGACGAATGTCGGGATTTTCTTGTAATCACAATGTTGGAGATGTACGTGAAGGTCGAAGACGTTCCAAAAAATGAGGTTGTGCGTAGTAGAGATAACCCCCAGTCATCGGGGGGTTATTCTGGAACAGTTTTTGCCGGACAAGTTCCGGATGAAAGAGTTATCTTTGATTTAAACTTATCACCGCCGGTGAATGAGCAGCGAGAAAATAATTTAAACCCTGCTTTCCATAACTCACAAGACGAGTGGTAAATTTTAATTTTCATTTGTGTTAATTATGTATATATTTGTTGTATTGAATTTGTCTTAACGCTCACATATTTAATAGGGGTTACCGGCCGGATATGAATTTTACAAGTGGCCCATCCGGTAGTCATCACCTAATTGAAAACGTCCATCATGGAATTTCATCACATTACGACTTGTAAGTGAAGTGATATAGCCATATGGAAAGCATTTATTAATTCAGTAGCTTATATTTTTGTTGGTTGTGCAGTGAAAACGAGCAAGTTGAACTCACTCAATTGCTCGAAAATGACGTATTACATCGGGATCTGGCAGATGCACAGAGTGAGGAACAGAACAGTGATTACGATAACAATGCGGATGAATCCGGAGACGAGACACCCTTTCCTCGTGAGGATGGTGATGCGCAGGATGAGGAGGAAGGACCTGATTTGAAGAGAGACCCCCTAGACGAAGAGTGTATGAGTCCGAAGTGCCATTTCATTCAAGAGGGTTTCCTTACATTGATAACTTGCCAACCACTGCCGGATGTGGAAGCTCTCACAAGGGATTTTGATGAAATTCGGACAGCAATGTGGGATGAGTATAGACCAACG
>NW_017673201.1:0-14276 GCF_001879085.1 Nicotiana attenuata
AGCTTTGAATTCGAATTTGGGTTTCTAAAGACATGTTGTTTGGATTGGATGTTGTTGCAAAGAATTGAGAATTCTCTCTACGTCTCTCACTATCTCTCAATCCCAAATTTCAGTAATATAAAGCAAAGGAAAAGAGAGCAACAATTCCACCATTGACAGCCATTAAAAAGCTTTGAAACTTTGAATTCGAATTTGAATTTTCAAAAATCATAATTTGTTAGGATTGAGTGTTGTTGCAAATAATTGGGAATATGGTTTGGAGTTTATATCTCAATTTCGAAGGGTTTTGGTGAAGATTAGACTTGGTTTTGGCTGAATTTCAGATTGAAACTCGAAGAAGAAGAAGAAGAAGAAGAAGAAGAAGACATGACATACATTATATTGCAGAAATTGTAGAAAAATTGTATTCTGTTGTTTATTTATTTTTATTTTATTCATTTAACTATTGTATGAAAGTTGAACAACATTGTATAAAAATTATATTTAAGTTGTATGATATTGTAGTTGTATATAACTGAGTAGAAATAATGTACGAAAATTGTAGATAAGTTGTATAATATATAATTAGTTGTATGAAATTTATTTTTACTATGTATAAATCAGATACAAAATATACAAAAGATATATTGTATAAAATTTGTATTTAAGTTGTATGTTATTGTAGTTGTATATAACTGGGTAGAAATAATGTATGAAAGTTGTAGATAAGTTGTATAATATATAATTAGTTGTATGAAATTTGTTTCTACTGTGTATAAATCAGATACAAAATATACAAAAGACATATTGTATAAAAATTATATTTAAGTTGTATGATATTGTAGTTATATTTAACTGTGCAGAAATAATGTATGAAAATTGTAGATAAGTTGTATAATATATAATTAGTTGTATAAAATTTATCTTTACTATGTATAAAGCAGATACAAATATACAAAACACATATTGTATAAAATTTGTATAAAACAACTTATCTATCGTATAAAATAACATATTTTGCTCGATGAGTCCCATAGAGTGATAGAGATGCAAGAAAGATCGTAGTATAAGGCGTATACGTTCAGTTAAGTTATTTTTTAGGCTCTACAATTTAGAATAGAAGTCATAAGCTTGGTATATATCTACCAGAGAAGATGGAATGGTAGCGCATTGTCGCTCTAGGTAAAAGTTTTTGTAGTGGAGGCAAGGGCATTGTTTTGTGAATCTATGAGGTGTCAATTAGAAGAAAATCTTTTTCTTTTGTTCAATTTGAAAAATATATCTTGGTATTAGCCTTGTATTTTTTTTGAAAAGACGGTAGGTGTCTTTTAGTTTGGAGAAAAATCAATTGGATTAAGAGATTCATAAAGTCAGGCTAACGGTGATGACCTTTCTATGAGTTTTGCTAAATAAGTATGACTGGGGCTCTTTCTAATTCCAATTAGAAAAATAAAAAAGCAGAGACAAACCACCCGTTTGAAGTGGCGTAGGCTTATGAATTATGATGTAAAGGAAAAAAGGAAAAGGGTGTAACTAAATCACTTAATTGAAGGCACTAATAATGGATTGGGAGCCTTTTAAGGTGGAATGTATATATTTTGTAAACAAAATTTGTGTAGGTAGGGTAATTTACTAAACATGAACATTTACGAAAATATAGTTTACTATATGGCATAGGAATGTAAAAATCCCTTATTATAATGTATTGCGGTGTTTTACTTACATGTTGTATGTGTGTGTCTCTTACGGTGTGTACTGTACCTATTGTG
The DNA here is from genome assembly GCF_001879085.1 of Nicotiana attenuata. Classification (NCBI taxonomy): domain Eukaryota; kingdom Viridiplantae; phylum Streptophyta; class Magnoliopsida; order Solanales; family Solanaceae; genus Nicotiana; species Nicotiana attenuata. The sequence goes on from NW_017673201.1 coordinate 1,749, forward strand.
GATGGGTTTGCATCTAGTTCAATTGCTAATAGGAAATATAAGAGATCTTTTATGTTTAAGAAGTATTCATGTTTTAGCTTTTACTAGTAAGTAAGCCCAGCAAATCGGCCAGTATACCTCATTTTCTACATGTCAATACCTTTACAAGTACAATATCGTATCCAAACTTAAAATGATCACAATTAATAAAGATGCATGGTTTAATCTATTTTACTTAAGACCCAATGCTCATTCATGGTTCATCAAGTATTACAACACATGTTAACAACAAAAATTTCTAGATAGCTTTAGGGATAGTAAAAAATATATAGTGGTGACAATCAGAATACTTTTTGGTTTTTTCTTTCTTATAAACATTATCTCTCAAGTATCGAGCATAAGAAAATACTAGTCAACTACCTTGTATATTACCATCAAAGGATGTGGTGCAGTGGATGGGACTGCTCCTCCCTTAATCAGAGGTTTCGGGTTCGAGCCATGGGTATGGAAAAATCCTTGGTAGAGAGCGCTTCCTCCCGAATGGGGCCCTACGCGGCGCGAATCCGGTTATAGTCGGGCTCCAATGCGGGTACCGGACACCGGGTGAGAAACCAAAAGAAAAAAAACTACCTTCGTATATTCAATATTGTAAATTCTTATTTAAAAATTAAAGAGTTTCTTATTTTGTTGGTCGTAACTTTCATTCTCTGGTTTACAACACTTATGTAAGTGTTGACTTGAGCGGTATTGGTTTTGATGATTGACAAAGGAACACATGCATGAACTAGGTCTATGGACAGTGTACACAGGCGACGGGCAGAATCAAGCAAAAGGTATGCACGTGAAAGGAATAAGTATAAGTGGTTATTTATGATAATCCCTGAACGAAAAAGGTTGCATATTTGATAAGGAGCAGGACTCCTTAATTGAAGTGAACTCTATCCAAGATAAGGAAAGAGTTAGAAATTGAAGATAAGTAGAACTCTTCCACCAAGGAAGAGTAAAACATTACAACTCTAGTTCATCTTTATTTACTAACTCTATATATATCGGTTGTGTTCTCTTTTACACATACTGAAGTTAAGCACGAATTGAGAACAAAATAGCAAGGCACTTTGTGAGCAATTCCTGTGAGATTTAAGAGTGGGATCCTAAAACTACACGAACCAGATTGAAGAACCAGCTCCCTAAAGAGTTTTATGTGTCTTTCTTTATTTCTAGTTCAAAGTGTAGTAGGCGTTTTGAGTTGTACCTTTCAGCTTTCTTAGAAGCAAATTGTACTAGGTACTTGAGTTGTATTGTTCAAGTTAGAGTTAACTTGAAGTATTCGCAACAGCCTGTGGCGTGTTGCTAAAAGGGTTAGAGTTAATCCTTAGGTTTACAAGAGGTTGTAAACTCGAGTTGTATTGTTCAAGTTATAGTTAACTTGAAGCAGTCGCAATAGCCTGTGGCTGATTGCTATAAGGGTTAGAGTTAATCCTTAGGTTTGCAAGAGTTTGTAAACTTTGTTGTTGGCTCAGAGTTGCAGTAGAGTGTTTGGAGAAAATCCTAGTGGGTAGTAAGTCGTGGTTTTTTCACCTTTTGAGTTGGGTGTTTTTCACGTAAAAATACTTGTGTTATTTACTTTCTATATTTATTATTCTGCAACTGTAGTGTAAGGAACACGTAGAAGAACCAGGTCCTTCTATAATATGTATACCCGAAAAATTGGACTCCACACAAATTACCCCTCGTGTGAGGTATTGAAGTATAAAACATCACTAAGGAAACGAAAGAATCATCCTCAAATAACAATTATAAAATAAAGTAAAACACCAGTTCAAACAAGGTCAAGTCATTCCAAAAAAATTGAAGAATAAAAAGGATACTTTAAAAAATTAATTATACAGAAGTTGAGAATTTCAAACTAAACATAAATAAATTATTGGGTCCACCATCATCCCGAAAAATAACTATGGGGCTATAAAATAATCTTTAAAAATGGGCTTACAGTTATCTTTCAACTTATAAAGAAGATGAAAAATTCAATCAATCAAATCAACGTGTCAAGATAAACATCAAAATAAAAAGTAAATCGATGAGATAGAGAGTGAAAAAAAATATATTTTTCTTCCAATGACATGTGTCTTTTTATTTTATTCGTCCTTTGATACATTATTGACATGTTGATAGGTTTTCAATATCTTTGCCTTGTGTTTTGACGCTCTAACAAATTTAATGTCAAGAACCAGATAGGGAACCTGACTCACTTTGATTACACTGCATCTAACGGATTCCAGCCAAATGTGAACTTGCTACAGCTTCAGGAGGTAGGAACCCAAACAAGGACCTAATACTCTTATGGGTTCCTCACGGCAGTACAAAGTCAATTGGACACAGCTGGAAACGAAGATTCTGCCGCACTGCACTGTTTCCAGCACCCACTCATTCTCTGACCAACTAAAGTGACCACGCCACTTCAAGTGATGTAATCAAGGTGTACCTACAATGAGTTTGTACAAAACACCATTCAGTTGACTCAACTCAAGACAATCTGGGCAGTGTGCACAAGAACCAGTTCAGGAACCTGATCCCTTGGTGCTCCCCTGACAGAAGTACAAGCCAACTATACAGCTGGAACGCAACTGCTGAAAGTGACTGTCCGCAACTGTACAAAGAGGAACACAACAGGGACCTGGTCCCTTAGAGTTCTCTGACAAAAGTACAAGTCAACTATACAGCTGGAACGCAACTGAGTGATTGTCCGCAATTGTACAAAGAGGAACACAACAGGGACCTGGTCCCTTAGGGTTCTCTGACAGAATTGCAAGCCAACTACAGCTGGAAAGCAATTGCAGAAAGTGATTGCCTGCAACAGTGCAGCAGACAGTGCAGCAGCCACTTTCCATTTAGATTTGACATCACCATTGAGATTGGACATGACTAAGGATGTCTTGTGTAGTATAAACCTTATGCAAGGTACAAGATTCAGGTTCAACACTTGCAAAATCAAAAAAGGAAAATAATCTCTCAAGTGTTCAAGAACCTCTCTCAAGAACAAAGTTGCTGCAACCTCAAGGACCTGATCCGAAATTGATGATATCTTAAGTCCTTAGGGTTGTTGAGTCTTTGTTATGTGTTCTTCATTGTAACTCCTATCCAGCTTTCTTAGAAGCATTGATTAGGTTGAGTCATAAGAAAAATCCTTTGTAACCGTAGTGTGACAAAGTGACTTGTGGTGGAAACATCACAAGTTAGTCAAAGCCTTTGTAACCGTAGTGTGACAAAGTGGCTTGTGGTGGAAATACCACAAGTTAGTCAAATTCTTTGTAACTAGGATAGTTATAGAGTGGCTTGTGATGAGAGCATCACAAGTTAGTTGAAGTCTTTGCAACAGAGTTATTGTAAAGTGGCTTGTAATAGGGAGATTGCAAGTTAGTGAAGTTAAAAGCCTACATGTGTAGGTTGTGGTTTTTTGATCCCCTTGTGTGGGATTTTTCCACGTAAAAATCCACGGCCTTATTTACATTCAGCTTTACTAGCATTCACTGCAGAACCCGATAAAGGACCAGGTACTCTGCTATTTGGTGGACTCACACAAACTTAACACTACACCAAACTGATAAAGGACCAAATCCCTATACAGTTTGGTTCATCAGTACTTTCAGAGGAAACACATAGAGAACCCGGTTCTCTATACCGTCTGGTGGACGCACAGTTTCTAACACATGTAATTTTCTCGCACTTGATTTTGCTGTTTCGTGCATTTAACAGAGGCATTTCTATCGAGTCGAGGCGTTTATTTGATCATTATTAAGTTAGAGTATCTAAATGACAAACATTGCTAAGCTTAAGGGGTTATCTAGTTATTTTGCCTAAGTCAAAACCTCAAAATGTAAAATATTCCTGAATTTTAACTTGATTCCAAAATCCAAGATTCGGATTAATACAAAGCCCCCGGGCATCCCAATTTCTCCACCGAGTCTGCAGATTTTCCATAGCCCTGAATCTCCGTTGGCTTATGTCAACTCCGTTCCTACACATTTCTCGTCCTCTTTCTCCACATAAGTACAACCATAACCATATAAATACTGAAATCCCATAAATAGCTGTGACTTGTAATTGACTAACTAAGCCCATGGCTTCCAACTCTGCCTCCCATAGCCCTCGCACCGTCGAAGAGATCTTCAAAGACTTCTCCGCCCGTCACGCCGCCGTCCTCCGTGCCCTCACTGCCGGTACTTCAATTTGTCCCTTTTTCTTATGCTTTGTTAAATTGATTCTCTCTTTTTTTTACTTATCAAAAAGACTGATTCTCTTGTTTTGCTTGCAATTCTCAGATGTGGAGGAATTTTTCTCACAGTGCGATCCAGAGAGAGACAATTTGTGTTTGTATGGACATTCAAATGAGACTTGGGAGGTTGCGGTGCCAGCGGAGGAAGTTCCGCCAGAGTTACCGGAGCCGGTGTTAGGTATCAATTTTGCAAGGGATGGGATGGAACGGAGAGACTGGTTGTCATTGGTTGCTATGCACACCGATTCGTGGCTGCTCTCTGTCGCTTTCTATTTCGGTGCTCGCCTTAATCGCAACGAAAGGTACCGTCTTTGTATTCTGTTAGCACATTGAAACTTTAACAAACCACTTCATTTTCCCGATTCAATTATTTTCTGTTCAATGTAGAAGCAGAAAATTTGACTTGGATTTTATTGAAAGGAGTACTTCTTAAAACTGATGCCTTTTCTTTCACATACCACGAAATAATGGGGCGGATCTTATTATCAAGTTGTCACAAATTAGGTGCTTTTGTATTGTCGGACGTGCACATCATATAAGATGTTTTTTGGGAGAAACTTTTATCGTTCCCCCTCTGTGAAAATTAACTCCACTGTCTGATTGGTAACATTTCTGTCTTGTGTTTGGGCAAGTTAGAGATTTTACGGAGTAACTTTAGCCTAGTCTAGGAAAATGATGCAGATCAAATTTACGGACTTTTGCAATTCAAGATGGAAAGGAAACATCCGCAGAGAAGAATTGTTTGAATTAAAGGAAAATTTCTTGAGTACTTTCATTGGGTTGAACACATTGAGAGAAGGAAGAGTTTCATCGACAAAGCTCAAGAGATGGACTTTTCTATTTGTTGGAAAACAAGCCGGAAAAATCAACTTTTCCAGCAATAACAAACCTTTTATCTCTAATCACATCTTTGCTTTTGTACTCTGGGCAGGGTAGCAACATCAATTGGTGGGTGTTAGGCTTTATTTGCGGAGTAACTTAACCGTAGCTTATGATGACGAGAAACATAAATTGAAGGCTCCAACTCTTTTCCAATGGGCAGAAGCTACCTGTTCATTGTCAGAAGGAAATCCTTTTTGACTTGGAGGAGACGGATTGGATCCAGTGTTGGTACATACAAATGGGTCGAGAGGAAGAGAAACTTCATGTTCAGTATATACGCCAGTCAGAGCCTACTTCTGTGGCAATGTTATAGGTGATGAGACTAGCCTCGGAAGGAGCTGGAGATATTTATAGGAAGTGGCGGAAGAAGGAGCAACCGCACGAGTATCATGCATACCAAAAGTTTGTTATGTAAGGTTGATATACGGATTGTTTCGATGCATGGGAAGAGGAAAAATCATATCATTGTTCCAGAATTTATGCAGGACTCAAGTTGGATAAATCTTGCAGTGAACATCTAGAGTTTTGTGGAAAAAGGTGAGAACCCCGTTAAAAGGCCAAATGAGGTAATCAAAAACACCTACTTAGAAGTGGCAAAAATCTATCACTGGCCAGCGACTGATGTCCCTGTCAACTCACACATTGAAGATGACCATATTAGGTTAGGTGGGAGGCAGTAAAAGCATGCAAAGAATTTATGATGAGATGCCTAGCGGCTGAGGTTGTAGAGTCAAAGTGTCACAAACTGATAGCAATGAATTCAAACTATCACTAAGAAGAACAGTAAGTTATCAATGGACTTTAATGTATCTGAATTTGTTGGAGATAAACCCCTAACTGGATTTCCCGCGACAACAGAAGCTGATAGAGCGAAGGTGGGAGCTTGGTTCTATGAAGGACAGGAAGTGCTACTACAAAGCTTATTACCTTCTCTCATGCACAAGGATAATATTGTGGTGAAGTAAGGCTATTGGATTCGACTAAATAACTTTTTTTTTCAGCAGATAATATCTTCGAAGCAACAGGGGAACAATGTGGGGAATTTATGGAGCTTGATCTTGGAGAAAGGTTAAGGAATTACATGAAATAGGTTTTTATTAAGGTTCATAATTCCCAAGGTCAGACCCCAAAATGCATTTTTACTAGTGACATGGCTTCGGAAGTAGGAGCGAAGAAAGGGTGTGCAATTGCGATGCAAAATCAAGGGGATAACCCGAAGTCAGGTCAGGTTGTCGAAATTTTGCCGGTGGTAATGGTGTTGTAAAACAAACTTTTCAGGTGAGAGCTGTAACGAGTCCTTTGGGACATGTTGCAACAAGTCTAATTCAAACTTTGTAAGGGACGCATTGGAAGGGAACTTTTGTGATTTGGTCTTTGAAGAGGTCCCTGTAAATGGCGAGCTTGGAAAATATGTTAAACATATGAGCCAGGCTATAAAACCCAAAATAGGAGCTAGCTCGAGGCGTGGAGATAATTCTTTGAAGGCCAAGTACATTTTGCCAACAACCGCTAAATACACACTTTAACTATGCCAATGACACATTTGACATCTCTTCTTAGCAGAAGTGTGTCTCGTAGACATAGGAGTCCTACAGACCATATGCGTGAAATATAATTTCCATTGACTAGTCAAACACACGAATTGTCGAATAACACATGTAATTTGAAGAAAAGGAAAAATAAAACATGCTTAATTTTTCTTTAAAAAAGAAAAAGTAGAAAACCCTCGACTCCCTCCTCCTTTTGTTCTTCTTCTTCCAAGCTTCCCAAACTCTGACAATTCTCCCCCCTCCTCCCCTCCTTTTCTTCTCATTCTGCTTTTCTTCCTTCTCCTCCCTATTTTCGTCATCTTTTTTTCCCCTTAACCACATCAAAATCTTTCTTTTCCTAAAATTTTTCTCTAAAAAAACCCCAGACCAATAATGGAGGTAGTAAACTTGACGACAAATTCCGGTGAGTCATAGTCGAAGTTAGGCTATCTTTTGGAGCCTGGAGGTTTCTTCCGATGAGTCTGGCCGTCCTTCTCTGATGGAAGATTCCCTTATCAATTTGACCACAAAATTTCAACGATGAGCTTGGCTTTCCTTCGCCTATGGCAGTGAAGACTTGAGTTTTTTTCCAGAGCGGTGGTGAGTTTCTTATGGAGAAGATGGTAGTAGAGAGGTGAGATGGTGGTTGCTGTGGTTGCCTTTTTCTGTCTATTCTATGACTATAGTGTGAGAACGTTGGCTGGCCAGTGGTCTTGAGGGATGAGAAGATGGTCACCACTACCATAGCTATGCCACCACCAACCACCATCCTTAGTCGGCACCGTAACCACCACCTTTAGCCATCACCACCACCAACCACCATATTTATTTAAAAAAAATATTTTGTTGATAAAGTATTAGATTAATTAGTATTTTGCTTGAATTTTTTATTTATTAATTTTTAAATAAAAACAAATTTTGTATATTCAAGTGTTGAGAAAACAAACAGTCTTAATTTTTTGGTTTTCAAATCTCAATACAACATCTCTATATTCAGATGTGTATTCAAATTCAGATGTCTTAATCTCAATGCACATCTTAATATTCAGATTCAAATGTGTTAATCTTAATAAAAACAAATGGCGCATTAGACAACTCAACAGAAAAAAGATATTAAATCCAGACAAGGATGAAGGGAATATACATGTTAACAGATGATGTTTTTGATATGAATGGGAAGAAAAAGTGTTAGAATCATAATAGGGAACAGAAGAACATAGATTATTTGGTCGGAGGATGCTGGGTGTCAGCGGAGAGTTGAAACCTAAGTATGTCTAAATTAGTTTCTTATGTTCCTTTCTCATTTCTATGCAATTCCAAAAATATAGAAAAAGAACTATAGCTGGAACCTCTAGGGCGTAATGGCCCAAGTTAAAATGAGCGAAGAGGATTTATGATTCGAGCTAGCAACTGTAAGAGTTGTTTGGTGTGGACCATGAGCAATTTGTGACAACTTTAATGTTACTAGTTTTCCCAAAGAAATAATCTCAAAGGAAAGGTCTCTCACTTCATAATTTTTTTGATTTGGTTGAAGAGTTGGAACTTGTCGACCTCTATCAAAGGGAACAAATATGCATTTGCTAGAGGGTCTATCAATGAACATACTAGTCCTGAAGTAGATGCTTTTTCTTCTCTCATATCAATTTTGATTAGAAGATGAAACTACCAGAATTAATCATATTGGAGATGGTAAGACTTTACTATAAAGGATCCACAAAATCTAGAAAAAAGTGAAACTAAACAAAATGAACTGTCAAATCAGTTGGAACATGGCCTTGGGTAGTAGGAGGTGACTTTAATGTCACCAGATCCACTGGCGATAGAAAGGGAGGATGGAGATTGTCTGGCTTAATGCTCTATTTTACAGCTTCATTCAAGACCTGAAGCTGATAGATTTACCATTTCAAAATGAAAGATACACTTGGTTCAAGGGACAGAATGGAGGTGCTATCTCGAGGATAGACAGACTAGCTTTTTGTTGATGGACAAGATGGAGCCTTCAGAAATATAAGTTGATTAGTTGAGCTCCCTAATCTATTCTCGAACCGTGCTCCAATAATGCTAGAGTATGGTGAATAGAATAATAAATCTAGTTTCACATCTGAGAATCAGTGGCTCAAAGGGCATGATAAAAAACTTACAAGACCAGTCGCAAATAGGTAATTGTATGAGGATAGACAGAATGGAGGTACTATCTCGAGGATAGACAGACTAGCTTTTTGTTGATGGACAAGATGGAGCCTTCAGAAATATAAGTTGATTAGTTGAGCTCCCTAATCTATTCTCGAACCGTGCTCCAATAATGCTAGAGTATGGTGAATAGAATAATAAATCTAGTTTCACATCTGAGAATCAGTGGCTCAAAGGGCATGATAAAAAACTTACAAGACCAGTCGCAAATAGGTAATTGTATGAGGTGGAGGGCACACCAGATCTTTTTAGCGAAGGAAATTGAAACTATTGAAGAGGTGTACTTAAAGAGTGGAATGCTAATGTTTTCGGCTTTATTCGCAAGGAAAAAAATACTTTCAGAGTACTATTGACAGTCTTGACGAAAATGGAAGGACATAGGCAATTAACAGGAAAATAGCACAGAAGGATGCAATGTTGGCAGAAGAAAATGAGATTATTAAGACGAACTAAATCTCATGGAGGCAAAAGGCAAACTGCTTATAGTTTATAGTGGGTGATACTAACACAAGAATTATTTTAAAAAATGGCTAACACAAACTAATGAGACAATTAACATAGGCATGCTAAAGGAGGATGTCTGTTGATTGAGGATGAGGCACATTTGGAAAGATCAACATGAAGAGCTATTTACTGAATCGTAAAGCTAAATGCCTAACTGGAAATGTGCTCGCTTATGGTCATAAGTAGAGAAATATAGAAAGGCTACAAGGTCAATTGACTTAAGAAGGGGTGAGATGGTCATTAAGGGTAGTTTAGGTAATAAAGTCAGATGGATTATGAATAGCTCTTTTTAAAAATGTTGGCCAATTGTAAAGGCAGATACGATGAAAACCTTCTTATACTTTTACCAAGCATGTTTGTTTGAGTAATCTTTAATGCTATTTTTATAGCGTTGATATCAAAGAAAAGAGAGGCAGTGGAATTAAACAATTGTAGACCCATTAATAGTCTTGGCAATGTATACAAATTAAATGTGAAGATATTGAATAAGAAGTTGAAAGATGTTACTTCATGGCTAATCTCGGGTTCACAGAATGCATTCATCTTCATTTTTTTCTTTGGTAGGTACAAAATGCATTCATCTTTGGCAGACGTATTATGTATGTGTTCTTAATTTTCAACGAGTGGTTAGATATAAGATTGACACAGAAGAAGCTGGTGTCTTATGGAAATTGGATCTTGAGAAAGGGTATGATCATATTAATTTGGCATTTTTGTTGAAATTAATGGTAAATATGGGGTTAGGGAGAGATAGCTAAAATGGATCATATTTTGTGTCTATCGTGAGGTTTTCCCTGATTATAAGTTGGGAAGGTTTTTCCATTCTACGAGGGGGCTGAGACAGGATGACCCCATATCTCCATTCTTCATTCATTATACTAACAGATTGATTTAGCAGTATGTTAAGAATAGGAGAAAGAATAGGGTTGATTGTTATCGTCTCACGTGATACTGTATTGTTTGATGGGGCAGGAAATACACAAAAAAAATATCTCAAAGTAGTACTCTTGAATTTTAAGTTTTTTTTTAGGTTTTTGCATAACTTGAAGAAAAGTCTCATGTTCCCTGTGAATGACGTTAGAATGTTGAAATATGGCAGAGGTACTAGACTAGGATGCGAAGTTGAACACCTTAGTGCAATGTATCTCGGGCTTCCTCTGGTTGGAAAATATAGGAAGAAATTGATATTGCAAGGAGAAGTTTGACAGGAGGTTGAAAAAACCAAAAACATAAAGGCAGCCCGGTGCACTAAGTTCCTGCTATGCGCGGGGTCCGGGGAAGGGCCGAACTACAGGGTGTATTGTACGCAGCTTTACCCTACATTTCTGCAAGAGGTTGTTTCGATGGCTTGAACCTGAGACCTCCTGCACATGGTAGCAATTTTACCCGTTATGCTAAGGCTCCCCTTCTCAAAAAACCAAAAACATAAAAAACCAAAAAAAAAGTTTTGGCGGGAGGTTGACCACCTTGTCGAAAAAGGTTTTGACGGGAGGTTGACCACATGGAAGGAATAGTATTTATCATTGGATGGAGGAGTGTTTGGGTGGAATTGGAGAAGTGTTTAGGTGGAAGAGTAACACTGATAAATAGTGTTCTTGACAGACAGCATCCCTACATATTGAATATCCGTCTTTCCTTTGCCAGTAAGTGTTGAAAAACAAATGAACAGAATAAGTAGCAATTTCCTATGGGAAAGGAACTCCGAATGCAGAAAGTTTCATTTAGTTTAATGGCCCGGCCTTTGGTGACTGCTTCAAACGAGATGGTGAACTGGGAAAAATCTTAAGACTGCAGAATAGGTATATTGCTAATGAAATGGCTTTGGAGATTTACTGGTGAACATGTATAACTAAATAAGGGATGTCAAGTCCTTTGGCACACTAATCCAATCAAATTACCAAATGGTGTATCTGTATGAAACATATAAGCATATGTGTGAATTTGACGAAAGCTGATATTAGGCGATTGAGAAAAGTCAAGACTATGGAAGGATACATGGGTCGATGAAACCCCATTAGAAGACTCTTTGCCTGATTTATACAGTATGGCTTTACCAAAAAGCTATTGTTTATGAATTCAGAAGACTAGTAGGTGGAATTGAATCATGCATAGGATTTGCAGGACCAAGTAATTGATAGAATAGCTCAACTGATTGATTAGCTGGAAGGGATGATTGCACCTTCATCACGGTGAGGCGGATTGTGCTATAAAGCAAGTAAAGACAGAACCTTTACGGTTAAATCCTGCTACAGAGCACTGAACAGAGCTGATATGGAAGATCATTGGCCATCGACTGTGGAAGAGTAAAGCACCTTCAGAAGTTGTATGCTTCACCTGGACAGCATTGCATACAGCTTGTTTAACACATGTCAATCTTCAGAAAAGGGGAATCAATCTTAGCAGCTGAGCCACCTGTGTGAAAGAGCTGTAGAAGACATGTAACATTTGTTTCTACATTGTCAAGTATCATTTATACTTATAAAAATTTATAGGCATATATTTATTATATAAAAATTTAAAGCCCCAACCGGCCTTAGAGAAAATACCAAATCCAATATCATTTATACTTATAAAAATTTATAGGCATATATTTATTAAATTAGCTTTTAAGTTTTGATAATTACTTCATTTAAATTTTTATCTAACTGTGTAATTACACTTGTGCAACCAAACAGTAAACTAGTAATTATAGTGTAATTACACTATGACAAACAAACATGTCGTCGTAATTACACAACTGTATAATTACTAGGCTGTGTAATTGCTACCCTAGTAATTACACCAATTCCAATTACCTGGTGGCTTTCCAAACAGACCCTAAAGGTAAATGATTTTGAAAACTTTTAATGAACCTTCTAATCTGGACTTTCTTTTTATTTTATTTTATTTTTTTTATATTTTATTTTATTTGGATCTTATGGAGCTCTATTCCAGTATTTCATTAATGATTAATGATGATAAAGAATTTTAGAAACCCTTAACCATAGTAAAAATCGTCCTCTCTTGATCAAGTAAAAACCTAAGCAATAATAGCCATGTTAGTGGTTGTACTATATTAAAACAATATGATATTTCATTTTTCTTGAAATTTACAGGCTTTAAGATTGGTAAACTTATTTGAAATTCTCATTAATAGTGTAGAAATGTAATTGTGTAGTCAAAGCGCGCTCT
>NW_017673201.1:14296-27673 GCF_001879085.1 Nicotiana attenuata
ACACACACATCCACACACATCCACACCTCTTGCATTGTCAGTTTTTAGTCTTTGAGAAAGAGGAGAGAAGGTATTTATTATCTGCAACTTTTGTTTAGTGCAGAACAATATTAGGAGAGCTGTGTATGATGAAATTAAAAGGGTGTCCTGAGATTGTTAAGTGTGTTATTACCTTTTCACGAAAAGTTACTTCAACGAGCAGTGTTATTAAAAGTCATCAGTCTGTCGCTTAAAGCGATGAGGTCTGACTTCAACCAATAACTCACAAAGTAATCCAAACACAAAGTAGCCAGACGCAGTGGCGGAAAGCGCAGAAAAGCTCTAAGGCCGGTTGGGGCTTTAAGCGCAAATAAAGCATGGCTTTAATGAAAAAAGGCGCAATTGGAGAAAAAGTAAAAATATGTATGTGTAGTCCAAGACCAATAATTATAAGCATGAATAACAAATATATGGACAAAAAAATTGAAAAAACATTACGATAAAGTGAAATATCAAATCTTTCAGTGTCGCCTTTTCAGGATTACACTCATTGGCAAGGAAAAGTATACCTTAGAGCCTTGATGAGATACTGAAGCGCCCGCAAAGCGAGGCGAAGCGCGAAACATATTTTGAGCCTCGCTTTAGGGCTTAAGCACGCTTTAAGCGCTCCTTTGACAACACTGGCCAGACGAAAAGTTACTTCGTCAGGCAGTGTTATTAAAAGTCATCAGTTTGTCGCTTAAAGCGATGAAGTGTGACTTCAACCAATAACTCACAAAGTAATCCAAACACAAAGTAGCCAGTTCTTTGATTTTCAACTTTCAGTTGGATTAATATTGGCACTATTGTATATAGCATGTTGAAATTAGTTATTTTGATTATAAGTCGATTGTTATAGTATTATGTTTATATTTTTTCAATAAGGATATATAGTATTAAATTCATATATGTTTGGTATATTTTAATTTCTGTAAATTGTGCTCTTTACTTCTCGTTTTGCGCTTTACTTCTTGTTTTTTTTCGCATCAAGGCCCAAGGAACTTGTCGTTTTTTTTGTGCTTTTCACTTTTAATAACATTGTTCGGTTATAAGGAAAAGAAAAATAAGGCCTCACATGCATAAATGTATTGTTTTGTAGCGCACTAGCACTGGGAAGAAATGTCTGGCAGTATTTTGGTGTTATGCGCAGAGCAGACATGTACCCATAGTGTTTTCCTTTTTTCCGTAACCAAGCAAAACTTTGACATTTTGCCTTTATATTTGAAAACTGTTACTCTGATCGGGCCTTCATAATTCCAAGTCCACTTGAATTTCAATGTTTCCTTCTCTTGGTGGTTTCCAATATCAGGTGCTACTTACATTATGATAGCCGGAACTTTTATTTTATTGCACTAGGTTTCCTTATGTCTGTTTCATTTTTGTTTATCTTCTCACTTTTATGTGGTTAATTTTATAGTAACCCACTGGAGATAGTCTCATTATTTAGGGCGTAAACTCTTTTAATGAACAAACATGCCAACGGCTTTGTGATATAATCTTTCACTTTAAATATATTTACTAATAACTTTGTCTTGTTTAGCTTTTTTTATTTTTATTTTTATTTATTTATTTATTTTCTTAAATTGGCACAAACTAGATTCTTTATCTTAGGTTCTCCTTGGTTCCCTCTAGTTACAGGGTTTGTGATTTGACAGAGTAAATTCTTTCCTGCCTCCAGTACATTTGTATTGTAATCCTCCTTCCACTGTTCAACCTTTCTTTTGATGATATGAAATCAACGCATTTTTGAATTTGATCCTTGTAAGGGCTTCTGGACTGTGTCATATGATTCTTGCTCTCCTTAAATTTCACGGACCATCTTAATCCACCTTTGTAATTCTAAGAAAGAGTGATATCTACCATTCTACCTCGATCAGCTGCAGTAATGGGCACTCGTATCAACTCTGAAATAGTAATTTTGTCATCTCGTTAGCTATGAAATATTCAAATGCTTTTTGAATGAGTACTTTGGCTGATCTTGTAATACTATATGGTCTACTGCAGTGTGGTATGATGCTAAGCATAGGTCCCATTAACTATTTCTTTTTGCTTTTGGGTCTGGTATACTTATTTATATGAGCTACACCTCTCTTGGATGTGCCCCACAATAAGCATCTTTTACCTTTCAAAAGGTTACACACTCAAATGGGCCACCAGTATGTTCTATGGTCAATCAGCTTTTCCTCGCAGTCCAAAATAGTGTAGTGATTATGTCCAGTTCTTTAAATGGGTCACACAATGGTCCAGCTACATGTATTTGGTTGAACTTCAGGTCTCAGAATTGTTCTATTTGGTTTATTTCCTTTTTTACTTTCAACGTTTTACTATTTGCATGCTTGGATCTCTTTTAGTGTCCACCTTGTGGCAAGATATAATAAACCAAATTACACATTCACGTGTCTTCTTTAGTAGTTTTCCTTTTACGGCCTAATTTACAAAAATATCACTTGGATCGTCCTGTACTTCAGTTCACATTGATACCAAAATGTGGCTGGTATACAAGTAATCGTATTGCAGCCAATTCTTTTGTATATTCTGATAAAACTTTTCCTTCATGATGGTAAAGCTATCTTGGTTACAGTTTATGTCACCGACCCTCCCTGGACTGAGAGTAGTTTGCATTCTCAGCAGGCTTGACGATTTACACTGTGCGAACTATCTACTTTTGTTTTCATGAACTAAACTTCTTGTCCCTAATCTATTTTCTGTCATTTCTTTTGGTGGTGTTTTTTCGCTAAACAGGAGTCGTCTGTTTACCATGATAAATGATCTGCCAACTGTCTTTGAAGTCGTGACGGGGAGGAAGCCTTTGAAGGACAAACCTAGTGTTGATAGTGGAAAGAAATCAAAGAATAACACAAAGGTACTCTATTCAATCATTTATATTTGTGGATCACCCTTTTCCATGTATAACTTAGATTACGTTCTTACTTGCTTACTTGCAGAGAGAAAAACAAGTTAAAGCAAATCAAAGGCTACATGAGGAGAGTGATGATGAGGATGAAGGGAATGAAGACGAGCATGAAGAAACTCTATGTGGAAGTTGTGGAACAAATGGCAACGCAGATGAGTTCTGGATTGGCTGTGATATTTGTGAAAGGTGGTATCATGGCAAGTGCGTGAAAATAACTCCTGCAAAGGCTCAAAGTATCAAGGAATACAGATGTCCCTCTTGCAGCAATAAAAAGGCAAGACATATGGGTTGAGTTAAAACTTTAGGAAGACTTGAGTTCATGTTGACAAAAATTGAAGATACTTAAATCTGCAGCTGATCCCCCTGACCTGCACAACCCCAATTATGCAGTCCCTTACTCTGTCTTACATATATACTTTTCTCGTTCCTTTTTTCCTTTTTCAAAGTGTTTTCTGTTTCTTGTAAGTTTATAGGTGTAGCTCTTTCTCGGAAGGGATGAAATCAAGTTCCTTGTATCGGCTGGCATCTTTAGTTCCTTTTCTTACGACTGTTCAATTGAAAAATTCTGCATTCTTCCTTCTTTTCATCTTCTTTTTAATCGTTTGGGTTATACCCTGTAGTTCACTAGTATGCTCATACTAACTATTATCTAGCGTATTATTTTTTCTGGTGAGCAATGTGTACAGGTTAATGCTGTGGAATTATAAAATTGTTTCCCTAATATGGCGCTCTGGACTAATATTGCTTTTTGAGAGCTTGGCATGCTAACCACCCAAAAAGGGGAAGATATGGCAGTCTTTTGAACTCATCCTCGGATGGTTCTCTCTTGCCTGCCCTTGAATTCAGCAGCAGTTCGAAAGGACCTACTGGAAAATTGAAGCCAGATGACAGGTTTTGAGGGAACGGTATTTTGCTTATTTGCTCGACATAGTTGTACGTACATGGTGCATCTAATTTTGACTATAATTCACTGATTGTTGCTATGATGGAGCATCAAACTTTTTGTAATCGGTTGAACTGAAAAGGCCTTCGAACTGCCTTTAACCTGCTGACAGATTCTTTTCACTGCGATATACTGTAGTACTTTTGAAACTGTACTTTACGTAGTGGAATAAATCATGACATTTGTGGGGGACTTGAGTGCGGAACCTAAATGTGGTTCCTTTTGACTCAAAATAAGTTCTTAAGTGTAAAAAAAAAGTTACATTTCTATATAAAACGCGGTTAATAATCGCGTTTTACCTTAACGGTCCAAACGTCCGTTAAGGTATAAAACGCGCGGTAATAAACCGCGATAAACCACGATTTAAAAGGAGCTGAATAGACTGGTATATAAAACGCTGTTCATTTCAGCGTTTTACATAAAGCGCGGTAATGAACTGCGTTTTATATACAACGTGGGCCCACTAATAATTCTTCTGCGCTTAACTGACATGACAATAATTCAAATATGTAAAACGCTCTTTTAAACTGCGTTTTACTTCCAAAAATTTGACTCTCCGGATTGGGAATTGCCTTATATAAAGGCGTTATGGGTTTTGAGAATTATCATTAAGAAATACTCCAACTTCGTGATAAATTTTTCTTGTTAAATTCTCAAGCTTTGTTCATAATGTCTGAAGAGTGAAAAGTAAGGGTTTCATTATATTAGGGGAGTGAGGTTGTGGTGGCGAATAACTCAGTGAGCTATAGTTTAGCTCCACAGAGTCATGTTAAGTTGCCACTTACAATGCAGTACGATAGATTGGTATCGTTGTTATGCAATAAAATGAGATTGAACAAACGTTCGGTGAATCTTAAAATAACCAGAAGATATCCGTATTCTGTGACTCCGCAGGGGTTTGCTTGTTATTCTGAGTTTAACATCGAAGACGATGAAACTCTGAGAGATTTTTTGGGGATTCCGGATGAATACAGGGAATTTATTATGATAAGATTGTTGGAAATGTACGTCAAGGCTGAAGGCGTTCGCAATAATGAGATTGCGTAAAGCAGGGATAACCCTCAATCATCGGGTGGTTATTCTGGAGCAGTTTTAGCCCAACAGGTTCCGGCTGAAAGAGTATGGCCGGATCTAAACTTATCTCCGCGGGCGAACGAGGAGCGAGTAAATAATTTCTCTCCTACTTTACATAATCCACAAG
Source organism: Nicotiana attenuata (assembly GCF_001879085.1). Lineage (NCBI taxonomy): Eukaryota > Viridiplantae > Streptophyta > Magnoliopsida > Solanales > Solanaceae > Nicotiana > Nicotiana attenuata. The sequence goes on from NW_017673201.1 coordinate 19,373, forward strand.
ACGACTGGTAAACTTCAATTTTCCTTTCTGTTACGATGTTTATTTTTTGTTGAATTGAATTTGTATTAACACTCATATATTCCATAGGGGGTACCGTCCGGATATGAATTATACAAGTTATGACCCCACGCCCAGTTGGAATATGCTTAGTTTTGGCATGTTGGATCACGGTGGTCCATTCGGGAGTCATCACCAACAGGAAAATGTCCATCATGGAATGTCAACACAGTACGACTTGTAAGTGAAGTGATATAGCTATATGTAAAGTATTTATCAATTTGAGTAGCTTATCATTTTGTTCTTTGTGCAGTAACAACGAGCAACTTGATGGTCCTGACCTCACTCAATTGCCCGTAGACGACGTATTTACTCGTGATTCGGCAGATGCGCAGAGTCAGGAAGAAAATAGTGATTATAACAACAATGCCGATGAGTCTGGAGATGACACACCCTTCCCCGGCGAGGGTGATGATGAGGAGGAAGTGAATGTCGAACCTGAGCTGACGAGGGAGCATGCTCCTCCACCTCCCGTTAGACCAAGAGTGTACGAGTCCCACATGCCGTTTCATTCAAGGCATATTCCCTAACTTGATAATTTGCCAAGTATGCCGGATGTGGATGCCCTCGCAAGGGATCTTGACGAAATTCGGTCAACAATGTGGGATGAGTCTAGACCAACGGTACTGGCAAAGGGCATGTATTTTCCCGATAATGCTCGCCTATCCAGGGCTTGTAAAATGTACAGCGTAAGAGAGTGTCGTGAGATGACAGTAAGGGAGTCAACTCCGGAGGTATACAAGGCTGTATGCCGAGATACTTTATGGGTTGTAACTGGATGTTGCGTGCGAGCAAGAAGGAAACATGGTTGTGGAAAGTGGGTAAATATATTGGCACCCACGTTTGTGAAATGGACACATCAATGAGAATCACTTCAACTTGGATGTTGACTTGATTTCTCTTGTCTTGATCCACACTTGGAAGTGTCCATTAGGTACAAGATCAAAGAGTGTATTACATCCATCCACCAGGAATATGGGTGTACTATAACCAAAAGAATGGCATATCTCGGGCGCAAACGTGCATTTGAAATTATTTATGGTGACTGGGATAAATCATTTTCATCTCTACCCAGGTACGTGGCCGCACTGAAACACTTTAACTCCGGAACTGTTGTTGAATGAAAGCATGAGCGGAGTCTAGGAATACCGGAATAAATATTCAGATACGTGTTCTGGGCTTTTAAACCAGCAATTGATGGTTTTGTGCATTGCTGTCCGGTAATTTCCATAGATGATACTCATGTCTATGGAAAGTATGATATTAAGCTGTTGATCGCCGTTGCAGTAGATGCCAATGGACAAATATTTTCACTAGCTTTTTCCATTTGTGCCAATGAAAACGAAGAGACGTGGACGTTATTTTTGAACTACTTGAAGCAGCACGTTGTCAAACAGAGTTCAGGTATTTGTCTAATATCTGATCGGCATGGTGGTATTTTAAGTTCTATACGGCATTTGCCTAAATGGCAGGAACCCTATGCATACCACCGTACTGTGTGAGGCACCTGAAGGCCAATTTCCAGAAGAAATAACCCAACAAGAACTTGCATGATTTAATGTGGATGACTGCAACTGAGCACCAGCAGTGCAAATTCAGGAGGCGCATAGAATCGATCCGCCAGTTAGACGAAAGAGCCTATAATTGGTTGATGGGACATGAGCTTCACAAGTGGACATTGCATGCTGATGGTGGCAGACGATGGTGAGCCCTGACTACAAATGTGTCGGAGTCATTCAACGGGTTATTGAAGTCTGCACGTGGATTGCCCGTCACTGCCATGGTCCGGATGACATTCAAACAGATGGCGGAGAGGTTTGTTGAAAGGCATAGAGCTGCATCAAAATTGATGGACAAGGGGTGTGGAATTTATGCCAATACCGATGAGAAGATTTGAGAAATACAGGAGGCAAGCACATTGACATTCATATTTACAGTATGATCACGATCGGGGTGTTTTTGAAGTTCGCACCGCTATCCGCGGACACCGGGGAAATTATCTACACACCGTAAATGAAGCTAGCAGGTTGTGTTCATGTGGGAAATAGACCATCTACCACATGCCATGCTCACATGCCATGAAGTGCTTTCAACAAATAGGTTTAGGGGCAACCAGCTATGTTGATAGGCAATACAGTGTTCCTGCATACGTAAACACATATAGTGGGCAGTTGCAGCCAGTGGGTGCTGAGCATTATTGGCCGCCGGAACCATTTAAAATGCTGTGTAACAAGGACTATTTGCGCAAGCTACAACTGCAAAAGAGAACGCGTATACGGAACCAAATGGATGTTGGTGATACCGTTTATGCGCGTAAATGTGGCATATGCTCGCAAACAGGACACGACTGTCGTAAATGTCCTTCAGCTGGTCTGGGTGGCGGTCGTAATCCATCTCCTGGTGCAAGTTCGTCTAATGTACCCAACTATCAAGGATACACCTAGTGTTTTGTTTTCGTAATATTTTTTGTAATAAGCGTCTGTACTTGTTTATGTTGCAATATCTATCAAATAAAATTATTTTCCACAACCTTGTTACATTTTATTGATATTTACCTTTTTTTAAGTTGAGTAAATTAATGAATTTCTCCCCCCGTTCATGTAATCAAAAATAGCATTGGATTAAAAAACGGAAAATTTTAACGTTCACTTTCGTGTTTCACTCTAAAATTATTAGAAAACTACACTGTCAAAGGAGGAAGATGTTTGATAAATAAGTGAATATATATAGCGCGGTTAAATACTGCATTTTGTGTGTTGTCTTGTCGTTCCGAAAAGCTGCCCGACTGTGAAAAAGATGTTTCGTTTCAGAAAGAATCTTTAACACGCCATATATAGCGCGGTTAAATACTACGTTTTGTGTGAATATATATAGCGCGGTTGGAACATGACCTTTTGAATTGGGATGATGATATGATAGTTCCAACATTCAACTTATTTGTGTTAGTAAAAAAGACCAATATGAAGATTGAAATTTCATAACATAATACTTCAAGAGAAAAAGCACAACAACCATAACTAAAGCAACATACATAAAAATAAAAGATAATAAAAGGATAAATCAACACAAACACATCCTAGTAGAAAGTAAAAAAATGGATTAGTACAAACAGGATATCCGTCTCCCTTCACTTGAACATTGAAGATAGCACGCAGTGGTGAAACATCAACCAACGTAAATTTGACGATGAAACCTCGCCTGATAAAATTCTCCAACACAAAAAGTCTCCAGCCTACCTTGAACCTTCTTTGATCACCAACACTCATATTTACATACCACTCTTTTCCACGATGGTGAAGAAACGCGTGTTCTAATGTTGGAGGAAGATGCTTGCAGATTTTTCTTGGAATATAATTTAAAAAAAAGCATTACTATTAAGTTTCGGAAAATATGAAACTGAATAAAGATATACAATACTGATGTATATATATTTTCTAGAGTTAAGGTATAAGAAACATAAGTATTTTATGTTAAAGAAATAAAGTTTAATGGACATAATAATTTACTAGATCGTTGTCGTCGACACATGAATCAGTCATAACCACTTCAAATGTTGGAGGATTCTCTTCTTCATTATCACTGCTAGTAGAAGAGTAAGATAGGGCATCGCTGCTAGTAGAAGAGTAAGATAGGGCTCGTTTGGTAGAGGAAGAGGCATCCGTAGTTTAGGGTTTGAGCATGTGAGTGTGTTTTCTGTCTTTAGGGTTTGAGTATGTGAGTGCGTTTTATGTTTTGAGTATGTGACTATATATATAGGGATGCGCATAGCATAGCGCGGTTAAATACTACGTTATGTGTATATATATAGCGCGGTTAAAAACTACGTTATGTGTGTTGTCTTGTCGAACTGAAAAAGCTGCCCGCCTGAGGAACAACTGTTTTGTATCCGACGGAATCTTTAACACGCATAGCATAGCGCGGTTAAATACTACGTTATGTGTGAATATATATAACGTGGTTGAATACTATGTTACGTGTGTTGTCTTATCGTTCTGAAAAGCTGCCCGACTGCGAAAAAGCTATTTCGTTTTAGAAAAAAATATTTAACACGCTATCTATAGCACGGTTAAATACTACATTTTGTGTCAATATGTATAGCGCGGTTAAATACCGCGTTTTGTGTGTTGTCTTGTCGTTTTGAAAAGATGACCGACTGCGAAAAAGCTATTTTGTATCAGAAAGAATCTTTAACACGCCAAGATATCGCGGTTAAATACTACGTTTTGCGTAAATATATATAGCGCGGTTAAGTACTACGTTTTTTGTGTTGCCTTGCCTATAAATAACGGGCGCATTCTAGTTATTTTCTGCGCTTAACAATAACCAATAGCAAATATTTCCATAAAAGCAAGGTTTCTTTTTTTTACGCTTTAACAAATGTCGGAACCCCTTTATGTACGAAGGTGCGAGTGCGGCAAAAAATGCATGATGAAAGACTGTTGGGATGATGGTGAAGTTGGACGCCTCTAATGGATGTGTATGAACAAGTTTTATAGGGTTCCCGACGAACCTGTTTGCAATTTTGATGTATGGATTGATGAACCCTGTCAGCAGGAATACTACAAATATTCTTTGCAGTATCTTCATGATTTGACCAAAAAACAGTGGGCCTATGAATGAGAATACAAACGTGAAGTTGCGGAGTTGAAGGAGAAACTCAAAGAGGTGGAAGAAGAAAAAATAAGCTGGAAGAAAAATTTAAGTGGTTGGAGTAGAGAATACTAGGCGGTCGTGACTAAACAATGACATGTATGTGTTGAGTGTAATACTTTATCTTTATGTTTCCCGTGTCATGTGTTTTCATTAGTTGTACTGAATTTAAGTTATGTTACGTTTCTATGTTGTGTTTTAGTGTTAAAATAAAGAAGAAATAGGGTAATAAAAACATAATGCGCATATTATGTAAGCATAAAAAATTGTTGTTATTATTTACATAAAATTCAAAAAAAGAAAATCAATGTGTCCCACAGCCTGTGTGCTTCAATGCAGCCGCTGGCCTGAGGCGCATCCCCTCCCGCCCGGGTACACTATCAGGATCAAACTCATCACGTCGCTTCTTTATATGAGGATGTGCTGCAGCATGATCGTTAGTAGGGCTGGCAGGATCGGTAGAAGGGGCCGTCGGTCTATCAGCAACCTACAAAACAATAAGTAAGCTCAGTATATGAAAATATATATTAGCAATGTACATGTTAAGTCAAAAACATTTTCTTACCATGGTCTCGTCGGGCTCCTGAATATAAGCATCCGTGGTGTCCTGCTTAGCATCGCACAAAGTGGCCTCGATGACGGGCTGGGATGAAGCCTTAATAAGAAAATTATAAAGTTATTTATGGCAAATCAATGAGATAAAACAGATTAAAATTTAATAGTAATACAAATATACCTGCGCTTGGGATAGATCCACAGCACCCGTAGACGATGAGCCAAAACTCAGGCGGCGCCCACCATCCACATCTCGGGTCGGCCGATCCGCAGCTGCGGTCGATGGGCCTGAAAAGAACTGCTCCCAATCTCCGGTAAAGCTCGTGCCCGTGATCAACAATGGATCTGACAGAGTCACTTGCGATGCTGGTGGAGTCAGCGCCAGCTGAAGGCTGTACGACGGCATGCTGCTGGGATGCTCGTCTGGCTGAGGGAGGTAACCCGGCAGATCAGCTCCCACCTCCTCATCAGGTGCCTCAATGCCCCCTTGCTGGGGACCACCTCCTCGGCGGTCCCCACGACCCCATGGGGCACCCATGCCTCGTGGGACAGCCCTGCCTCGTGCCCGTCCCCTCGCGCGTGGGACAGGCCTACCCTGATGGTTATGCTCTAGCGCCACATAACCAGGGTTGTGATCTAAGCGCTCATCCTCTCTGGCTCGATGCAGTGTCCGGGCAGCCAGCTCTGTCACCTGCCGGCCATACTCCTGCAAAGCGACCACAGGATCGCCGACATGCTGGTGCATCTACAGTCCCAACTGGTGGACTAAATGTAGACCAATAGCTTGCACAACATGTAAAATATAAATTACAGAACGCTATATCACAGTTATAAGTAAGAATACCAAATAACATACCAGTGCCTCGTGCCTCCCGGCGTATAGAACGTACCGACCGCCAGCTAGATGGTTGGGGTTCCCGACGATAAGTCGGGTAACGCCGCGGTACCATGGAATATATTTATGCTTAGTATCCTGCCAACTCGGTGTGTGTGGGGGGGGGGGGGAATCAGGTCAGCTCGCCGCTCCCATGTATCGATCTTCTCCTTTAGCCATGCCAAAAATACGTCGTCCACCCTGGTCCGATCATCCCGCTAGTAATGTGTGGTCTCCCAGGTGGGCGGTGTCGGTACGAGCTGCGGCCTGCCAAACTGGCGAAGTACCTGCTTGGTGACATGATGCTCCACAAAATCAAGGCAGAACAATGGGACGGAAGCCCCCATAAGTCGGCCGACCGAGCAATAATCGGGCAAGCCAGCTATAACCGCGTCGCTGTATAGCATCCAGATGAACTATTAAGGAAGAACAGAAAACGTCAGTAAACGCAACTTGTTTTTGAAGCAATGCAACTAAACTTAGATATACATTTACCTGTGCGCCATCCAACAAATCCAATATATCTCTGCACAAGGAGGGATTATGCCGAGCCTCGTTCTCGCGCATATGTCCCCGTCAGAGTACCCACCTCCTAGCTAGAGGGAGCAACTTCGGTGGTACAACCGGAACTAATGGTGGTAGAGGTGGCCGATGTTGATACCCAATTTTTTCCTAAGTATTTTTATGTACTCAAAATATCCTCAAAATAGCATATGCATGCATATATAAGCATTCCCAAGAGTTTTGGTATTTTTCCTTATTTTTAAATCAATTTATTGTCTATTTTAACAGTATAAAATCCAATAATTATTCCCAAAATTATCATTTTTTTTGAATAACTTATTTTATTCTCATATTTACAACAAATATAATTAAGGTAATTTTTTGTATATTTTTACAAATTTGTTTGGTATTTTTAAAGCTAATTGCATATAAAGGCAATTATAGCCTATTTTACGATTAATAGTGTTTTATAATTGTAAAATTAGTTCTAATATTTTTAAAATTAATACATATGTATTATTAATTGGTTCAACATCTTCAATTTTCTTTTAAAATCATTCACTATTATATAAAATAAAAAGGGAAAAACTAGCTATTTAAAATGTAGTCCCATTTCGTTTAAATTGCAGCCCCAATTCTATTTCAATTTTAGCCTTAATTTTGGCCCAATCCGCCCCCAAATCAAAACGACCCAATTTGATTTCTCACCCGACCCCTGACCCAATTGCTAAACCCGCCCGGGGTTCTTTTAAATCCAGGCCGTTGATACTTTTGATCAACGGCCACAGATGATTCTTTCCTTTTTAATTCCACATGACCTAACCCTAATCCCCATTTCTCTTCGACAGCCGCCTTCGAACTCTCTTCTCTCTCAAACGCTCTCAAACACTCAAACCCTAATCGCCTCCCTCGTCTTCTCCTACCATTATCTCGCCGGAGTCCATGGCTTTTCAGGCCATGGACGACCTGTGCCCACCTTCTTTCACCCCTAAACCATGGGTGTTCGAGATTTCGAGGTCTGACCTCGACGGCGTCCGTTCAGATCCCCTGCAGATCTGTGTTCTGTGGCCTCTCCGGCCCCATTCCGACGTATTCGAGCTTTAGAAGCCTAGTCATGGCCATCTCTGACTCAAGACGAGACCTCTTCCAAGCCTTCTCATTGTTTTAGAGAAACCCTAAGGCTATTCGAGGTTCCTTCCTCTTTTATTTACTTAGATCTACGGTGGATCTGTGCTATATTCAATGTTTTAAAGCTTTTCCCCAATTTTCTTTTCATAATTTGTCTGTTTCAATTTAGGGTTTTCGAAAAATCTTAAAACTACTTCTGACTTTTCTTCTTCTTCTTTTCTTTGTGTGAATCTGTCTATGCCATGTTCTTGTGTTCTTTCCTCGCATGTCTGCTCCTATGTTCTTATGTTTTGCCATATTATGCATGTTCTTCTATTTTTTGTGTTCTGTTCTTTCTTCTACCGGGCTCTATAAGCATGATTTACATGTCTATCTCGTATGTTTCTTTACTGTATTTTACTAAGCTTCTAACCCTTGTTTGCCTTTACTGGACTTTTGTTTGAACTCTAAGCAGGTTCCGTCTACTGTTTTTCCTAAACCTGTATCGCTTTTTCTCTCCTGACTTGTTTGTAGTGCCATGTTTTGCCTAAATG
>NW_017673201.1:28359-34302 GCF_001879085.1 Nicotiana attenuata
CTAGCATATTAGTAACGTGTTTCCCCTTTCTCTTACAGTACAGCATTTAAATAATCTGTGCAGTTGTTTGTTTGTTGTGAATATGATGCTTTATGAATTCCCTTACCCCTTTTACCCCTTTGTATGTGAGTTTATTGTTCAGGGCATAGCAGCACCCCAATATTGTTGTCTATGATCCTGAACTGGGTTCATTGAACTCCTTAACTCAATCAATTCCCATTTCCCATTCTCCCCATTATGTGCTTGAGCCTTGACTTAGGTCTGATAGTGTCCTAATCACTATCCAGACCTTTGTCTGACCATCAAAAGGTCTGCTCCTAACTTGTTCATCTAGCAAGTGGTCAGGGGTGTGCCAGCCTACCTTATGGCTAGGTATGACCACCACTTGTCATGGCCCCGTAATTCCCTTTCACTTTGCACTTACTCCTAGCTATAAGTTCTGCCCCTCTCTTGCAAGCCATGCTTTGGGACCCCTGAGCTCCCTCTGAACTTGGATGCCTGAGGGCTGGCTATTCCACACTGCACCATCCTGTTCATAATGGCATCCTGGGTGTAAGCAATGCCTGGAATCCCTGAGGTTCCTTGAAACTTTGAAACACCCTGGATAATGAGAAGGCTTTGGAGATCTGGACCCCGGAGTTGGTTAAATACATATTATTGGACATTAAGATTGAATTAGGCTGCTTGGATCTAGCTGTTAGTTTTTGATGTATTTTTATTATTTCAGTTGATTCATTGGGTTGTAATAACTTGTATAGAACTCGGGGAATCTAGTAAAAGGGTGTGGGAGGGGTTTTACTTTCTTGCATCAATAAAGGGTAGATATCATGACTTTAGGACTTTAATTTTTTCACTAGAAATACTGCACATAAGATGGTTCGATGTTTCTGATTCAAGTCACCTAGATACCATGTCTATAGGGTTTAACGTTTAATTATGATGTAAGTCATCTAGAAATCCTGCCTATAGGACCTTAACGTTCATGTAATCAGTGCATATAGAAATCATGCCTATAGGGAATGCATATGCATTAGGCAAACTGTAGGGTAATTAAATAATTACCTCTTCTTACCAGTTCTTAACAGACTTTTTTAATCAGATATGGATATCATAGGATTCCGCATCAAGTTCGTCCGATTCTTCTTAAGCAATAACAATCTGTTAACTGGTCTCTAATGTCTTAATGTTTTCAGCCTCAATCTTTTGACAAAACTCTTTTGAATCAGTATACATTTGAGTTTTTCAAATCAGCACCTCTTCTGAAATGGTTTCTTTCTAAAATTCTGCCTAAACATTTTCCAACTAAGTTTTGGTCTTCCTGAAATTGTCTTTAAAACAGTTCTGCAGTTTACTCTTTCCTTAAGTATTTCTGACTCTGGAACTCCTTTTATGGTTTATACTCATGATTCTCTTAAAACTTATTTCTAAACTGACTGCAGTTTGTACTTTCCGGCATTAGACTACTTTTTTAGAACCAGTACTTTCTAAATCACTCGCTTAAAATACCTTAAGTTCTGACAATTGGATCCAAGTTGCCTAATGTGGGCTTCCTGTCTAAACGTATGTATCGAACCAGTCCGCTCGCTGCTTAATTTTTAATTTTAAAGACCATAACCAGTATGTGTAAAGGCATGCTAAACTAGATGTTATCTGATTTACGGGGTTTATGTGAGCCTTACCTGTTTGTCTGTTCATTCCCCCTACTTGTTACTTGTTTTTGAATGTCGATTAGAATTTTTGTCCTTTAAACTCCATAAAGGCCCCATCCCTTTCTTCCCCTTTTAGGATTAGAAGTCCTAATGCCCCGGGACTGATAGCTTGGGACGGGTAATAGCATGCAATAGGCAAACGATACCATTCCGCGCTCCAATACCTTGACGGGGTGGGAAAGGGTAGACATGGAGATGATGATTACACGATAACACTATGCGTACAATTGAGTACCAGTGTTGTGCGAATGATCCATGTAATATATAAACCTAGGACCCCCCTCCCTCTTTATTAGTTTAACAACTTTCTGAATCTTAAAAAGCTGTTGCACTTTCGACTTCTGTTTTTCACATAATTTTCAGATTGTTCGCACTAAGTACTTGACTTCTTCCTACTTGCACTTTTAACTAAACTGCTCCTTCCCTAAAATTCAGCACTTTGTTTTAACCTTTTGTGCTCCTTATTTGTAATAATTTTCTCGTATTTGCGATGCTTGCTTGTTCACTTGTTTGTTTGCATTCAAAGTCACAATTGTAGCATGGGCGGGAACCACACTAGTGGATCTTGAGGGGTGCCTAACACCTTCCCCTCGAGATAATTTCTAGCCCTTACCCAAACTCTGGTTCTTCATCTCAAATTCTTCCTTAAAGTGTCCTAATGCACTATAATCATTAGGTGGCGACTCTTAAAGCTCCAAAAACCCAATTCTCGCAAGGGAATAGAGTTGTCCTCCCGAATGTCGTGAACCCGATTCCGCGAGGAAAAAGGGGGCGTCGACAGCATGGCGACTCTGCTGGGGATTCTTTAGGCTTTTACCATTGCATGCTTTATGTGACTTTATTGCTTTCTTTTACTGCTTTTTTTAATGCCTTTATCTGAAACTGACTTGTTTCTTTTCTTTCTTTTTCTTTAATTACTTTCGCTTACCGCTTTCCCGTCAATGTTGTTGTAATTTTGAGCAATCATTGTAAACTTTATTGTATGAACGTGAAAATACATGTCAATTTGTTTCATTCTTGTAAACTGCATCTTCAACATCATATTCCGCTCGTGCCAAACAAATACTATAGCAACGCTTATAATGAGTTGTTATGCTCTTCCAATACTATCACCCCCTAAATTTGGCAAAGGCATATTTGCGGTAAAATTAGTCGATCAACGGTGCAGTCGACGCTTTCGTGGCTTTCCCTCTTGAGTTGTCCGCTCAAGGGTACCTTGTCTAATACCCCAATAGAAACCTTATGTTTAAACTATACATGCATCATGGTCAAACCTAGCCGAGTCAGTTATGTTGTCCACATAATGATTCATTAAGATAGCCTTGTCCAAAATCGGGTTTCCCTGAAACCCAAACGGACGCCTCCACGTTCTGTGCATTTATTTGGAGAACTTAAGTGCTTGCTATGCCAATTATTGATTTAAGTAGTTGAGTCTGGCGGGGGTAAGGGCCTAACACTCTGTTTTGCAGAAAATGAGGCATGAGATCCCCAAATTTGGCATGGTGACCAACATTCATCCGAGGCTGCTGAGTTGGTGGAATGACCTCCATTCTAGTGATCAAACACTTGTCCGCAAATACTTGGGGAATCTGCCTTCCCTCCTAGGAATTCAACCCAACAACAGAATGATAGAAGCTGCAACATTGTTCTGGGATAGTGACAAGTCTGTGTTCCGCTTCGGTGACTTCGAAATGACTCCTTTACTTGAAGAGATAGGGGTTTAGCCGGGATTCCTTGGGAGACGCCAGGTTTGCTCATGCCCGAGAATCGCAAAGGAAGGAGTTTTCTTAAGATGATGGGTTTGAAAAAGAATCTAGACCTAACATGTTTGAAAGACTCCTATATCCCATTTGACTATCTATACGAGAGGTACGGCCATAGCAAGTCATACGGCACCTGTTCAGATGAATTTGCTATCACCTCATTGGGGCATGTCCATAGAAGGTGGTCTTTGTCTTCATGTTTTGCTTTTTGGGGATAATCGTGTTCCCTATGAAGAAGGCTAGGATCCACAACAGACTAGCCATGGTAACCAAAACTTTGATGGAAGGGATTGGTGGGCAGACTTTTAGCATAGTACCCATGATCATTGCAGAGATATACCGCGCCTTGAGCAACTGTCAACAACAAGGCAGTCACTTTGAGGGTTGCAACTTGTTACTTCAGCTATGGCTCACGGAACACCTCCAGAAAGGGGAATACCGACAAGAGATCTTACGCAGGGATTGGGATGACCATATCGCCTTCCACCAGCCAAGGCGTATGAACTATATGCCTAAAATGTTCGCACAGCCAGAGGACGCCAGAGGATGGGTGGAATTATTTGAAAATCTGAAAGAAGACCAGGTTCAGTGGATGTCTGAATGGTTCCCCACAGATGAGTTCATTGTTCGGTCCCGAGATGCACCATTTCTCATACTGATTGGTTTGAGAGGAACTTATCCTTACATTCCTCTCCGAGCCCTGAGGTAAGCCCTAAGACAAGTCACCTCAAGGCCGATTTTTAGGATGATGACAGCCTCCACAGGTGCCAAGCTCAGCGTTTGTGGCATAGCAAGATCGTTTTGGAGAAAGAATCCATTGAGCCAGACAGGTATCACGCCGGTTGTGTGCCTCACTATTTGGGTTGGTTAGAAGACAATGACATGGGTCACCCCGAGTTTGTTCAGGGTCACAGAATTATTGATGAGCACGCTGCAGCACGGGTTAAGTACAATCAACTACGCAAAAGGATTCGAGAGTGTGAAAGTGAGCATCGGGAAATACAAGAAGCCCATCATAAATTGATCGAGGAATGGAAAGAAATGGCTGTCAGCGCCAACAACCGGCTAGGGTATTTGGAGCGGGGTCTAGTGGAGCTGGAAGGAAAGTTCATCAAAAGGATTGAAGATTGTCAAAACGCTAAGGGAAATGCAGGCGGACATCTAGCCCGAGCCTATTTGCTGCTAGGACTGCGTGAGTTGGTGGAGCTGTTCGATGGAGCCAAAGATGCCAAATCTGGGGAAGGTCCTTCTGGGACCAAGTAGTTAGGAGTCGTTTATTCTTTATTTTTAATGATGTAATAAGGCCAATGGCCAATAGTGACATTTCATTTTCCGTTATTTAGAGTCGTTTTTATCAATAAAATGAGGCATTTAGCATTATAAGTTCTCCAAAACTATTTGTCGCTAGGCCTACCTCGGGCACAACGAGGCACCCAAAATTAGGACGTGATTTATATTCTCGCACAATGTGTTTAAATACTGCAACATTTTTTCTCAAAACCCGCACTAACTTGTTACCTTTTTGTTATTTCTTATTCCCCTCCCCAAAGGTTAGTTCGTGCATTCTGGCACCATCAGCATACTCCACAAGATCCAAGGGCCCTCCACCGCCTCCTCCTCCAAGTCCTGTCCGGAACAAGAACAAAGGAAAAATGGAAAACACAAGTGCTAGAAAGGAGATTGAAAGAGAGGAAACTTCTCAGGGTACCCCAATTGCTAAGGGAACTGCTGCTCATCTTGAACAAAAATTGCTGAAATTCCAGGAAGAGTTGGACCAAGTTCGGAACTTGGCAAGCCTATCATTCTCTCTTGCTGCTCCTGATGTCAACACCCAGAATCCCGCGCCTCCACAAAACACCCTGCAACCACAAATACAGTCTGCTCACGTCCAAACCTGCAACACATGCAACAACACTCCATTGCTCATTCCCGAGCCACCAAACACCATAAACGACCACCTTCATAACACTCCTATCTTTGTGGAAACTGTACCTCACTACACCCAACCGATCTCAAATGCACCTGAGTCTGATGACAAAGACTCCCTCATCAGGAACTTGGCAGCCGAGCTCAAGAAGTTAACCAGTCGGGTCCAGGGTGTCGAAGGTAGCAAAGGCATTGAGGGGCTGAACTATGAAGACTTGTGCATTCAACCAGATGTTGAACTTCCGGAGGGGTACAAACCTCCCGAGTTCGAAATGTTTGATGGATCCGCAGATCCCAGAGTTCACATGAGGACCTATTGCGACAAGTTAGTTGGGGTTGGAAGAGATGAGAAAATCCGCATGAAGCTCTTTATGAGGAGCTTGAAGGGAGATGCACTATCCTGGTATATCAGTCAGGACCCCAGGAAATGGACGAGTTGGGTAAGCATGGCATCGGACTTCATGGATAGATTCCGGTTCAATACCGAGAACGCCCCGGATGTGTTCTACATACGGAATTTGAAGAAGAAGCCCACCGAAACATTC
>NW_017673201.1:35614-39100 GCF_001879085.1 Nicotiana attenuata
TGATCGGGGACTCAGACCTGCTCATACATCAAGTTCGAGAAGAATGGGCCACCAAAAACTCTAAGATACTTCCCATTTGCACCACATACAGGAGTTAAGGAAAAGATTCACAAAGACCGAATTTCATCATGTCCCTAGGGTTCAGAATGAGTTCGCTGACACACTAGTTACCCTATCATCCATGATCCAACATCCAGACACAAATTTCATTGATCCCATCCCAGTAAGGATTTATGATCAGCGAGCTTATTGTGCCAACGTTGAGGAAGAAGCGTACGGAAAGCCATGGTTCCACGACATCAAAAGGTACTTAACAACAGGGGAGTATCCAGAACTCGCCAACGCCACTCAGAAGCGCACACTTAGGAGATTATCCAACAACTTCTTTCACAGTGGAGGAATCTTGTACAGGAGGACTCCCAATTTAGGTTTGCTAAGGTGTGTCAAAGCAAAGGAAGCATCCAGACTATTAGATGAAGTGCACGCAGGGACATGCGGACCACACATGAATGGTTTTGTCTTAGCAAAGAAGATACTCCGAGCAGGGTATTTTTGGATGACTATGGAAACAGACTGTATCCAATATGTTTGCAAATGCCATCGCTGTCAGATACATGCAGACATGATAAAGGTGCCTCCAAACGAGCTTACTACGATTAGCTCACCGTGGCCATATGCCGCCTGGGGAATGGATGTTATCGGACCTATCGAGCCTGCCGCATCAAACGGGCATAGATTTATCCTAGTGGCGATTGATTACTTTACTAAATGGGTTGAAGCAGCATCATACAAGGCAGTGACTAAGAAAGTTGTGGCAGATTTCGTCCGTGATCGTATTGTTTGCCGATTCGGGATTCCAGAATCAATCATCACTGATAATGGTTCCAATCTCAACAGTGACTTAATGAAAGCTATGTGTGAGGCATTCAAGATTAAACACAAGAATTCTACAGCTTACAGACCTCAGATGAATAGAGCCGTAGAAGCAGCCAATAAAAACATCAAAAAGATACTAAGGAAGATGGTCAAAAGTCACAAACAGTGGCATGAGAAGTTATCATTTGCCTTACTAGGATACCTACCACAGTCCGTACATTAACCGGAGCAACTCCCTACATGCTGGTTTATGGTACAGAGGCGGTCATCCCCGCCGAGGTAGAAATTCCTTCCCTGAGGATCATACAAGAAGCAGAGTTGGACGACGCAGAATGGGTAAAAGGTCGCTACGAGCAGATAGCCCTTATAGATGGGAAAAGAATGAATGCAATTTGCCACGGTCAATTGTACCAGAACAGAATGTCCAGAGCCTTCAACAAATGAGTTAAGCCAAGGAAGTTTACACCGGGGCAGCTGGTGTTGAAGAAGATATTCCCACATCAAGATGAAGCCAAGGGGAAATTCTCTCCCAACTGGCAGGGTCCGTACATGGTTCACCGGGTTCTAACTGGAGGAGCCCTTATTCTTGCAGAAATGGATGGAGAAGTCTGACCAAAGCCAATCAACTCAGATGCAGTGAAACGATATTATGTGTAATCACCTATGATTTCTCTATGATGTAATTTGAACTACGCCTGACCTGATTCCTGTTTAAGAGGGGATACGCAGGAAGCCCTATGGGTTCGGTCACAATTTAATAAAAATTTCATTTTCCCCTACTATTGGAACTGGGGCAGAATTTTGAGGAGGGCCCTCAAAATTCTGAAGTTAGTCTTCAGCCACTCATCGCCAGGGATACCACCTCAGTAAACTGGGGCAGAATTTTGAGGAGGACCCTCAAAATTCCGAAGTTGATCCTTCAGTCATTCAGCGCAGCTGTCAGAAGTGCCAACCTAGTAAACTGGGCAGAATTTTGAGGAGGACCCTCAAAATTCCAGAGCAAGAAAGGTTGCAATGTTTTGAACCACGTCGCAGTCGTTGGTTCATCTAAACAAAACCGTTTTCTACTTATGTTATATTTACTAAATCATGCATAATTATTGTTCGAATTGCTACTGTTTAGCGACGGTACCCCAACGATGCGTAATGCCGGAAGCCAAGGGAAAACGAACTAACCTTTCCCCCTTGACAAAACTCACAATTTTCTTTGGATGCAGGCACCCGAGTCACAAACATATTACGCAATCGCATTGAGCCATCACACCTAACCGCATTTTGCTGTCCGCACGCAATATTTCCCAGCAGCCGCAATATCACAATCGGCTACCATCTGTGAGCTAAGAATCTTTTATTACTACCCGCTTTTATCTCATTGCATAAGGCTACCTTTCTGCCTTCCGAGACTAAGCGTTGTCTCCATCTGCATTCCTGCATTGCTTAAGGCTACCTTTCTGCCTTCCGAGACTAAGCGTTGTCTCCATCTGCATTTCCTGCATTGCATAAGGCTACCTTTCTGCCTTTCGAGACTAAGCGTTGTGTCCATCTGCATTTCCTGCATTGTATAAGGCTACCCTTCTGCCTTCCGAGACTAAGCGTTGTCTCCACCTGCATTTCCTGCATTGCATAAGGCTACCTTTCTGCCTTCCGAGACTAAGCGTTGTCTCCATCCTGCATTCCCTGCATTGCATAAGGCTACCTTTCTGCCTTCCGAGGTTAAGCTCTACCTCCACCTGCATGGCTGAAATACCGCCACTTTATCTTTCTTGCATGGCTGAAATATCGCTACCTCACGTCTTGCAATCGGCTGAAATATCGCCAAACTTTACTTAAATTTCTGTCGGCTAAAGTATCGCCATTTTACTTTTTGCATCGGCTGAAATATCGCCATATCGGCTGAAATATCGCCAAACTTTATTTCAATCTTCTGTCGGCTGAAACATCGCCAGTTTTATTTTCACATCGGCTGAAACATCGCCTGTTTTGTTTAAATCTTCTGTCGGCTGAAACATCGCTATTTACGTTTTTGCATCGGCTGAAATACCGCCAAACCTTGCATTTCATGGGCTGAAATATCGCCAAATTGTCCAAAGGTGTCATCGTTCGGAGGCATCATCTTCATAGCCCGAGAACACCATGCCATGGCCCGAGGACCCCACTTTATATCTTGCACATCATTATTCAAAGGCATCATGGTTCGGAGGCACCATCATCATGCCCCGAGAACGTCATTTCATAGCCTGCGAATCCTTTAATTTTGCGCTTCATGGCCCAGGACATCATGTTCCGAGGACGTCATCCTAACCGTCCGAGGACAACATTCATGGTCCGACGGGAACTTGCATCATGTTTTAGTTTATGCAAAATATATGCCTATATTGCTTACTTGCAGGTACACCGGCTAACAATGGCCGTCTCAGCAGGAGCAGTCCCGCTCCGGTTCTCGCAGCTGATCAGCTTCCCAAAATACCTCTTGCCCTCTCCAAAAGAATAGCGTCCGTCCTTTCGAATCTCCATCGGCATGTTCCGTCAATGGTTCCTGAACTACATACGGCCTGATTCCTGTAAAACCAGGGATATGTAGGCAGCTCAGAAACCAGAGCTCGATCAAAT
>NW_017673201.1:39717-43561 GCF_001879085.1 Nicotiana attenuata
CTAATCGCCTCCGCCGTCTTCTCCGAGCAATCTCATCGGAGTCCATGGCTTCTCCGGCCATGGACATCCTGTGCTTACCTTCCTTTCCCCCAAACCGTGGTTGTTCGAGATTTCGAGGCCTGACCTCGATAAAGTCCGTTCAGATCCGTTGTAGATCTGTGGTTCTATGGCTTCTCCGGCCATGTCCCGGTGTGTTCGAGCTTTAAGAGCCTAGCTATGGCTCAGATCTGTTCGAGACCAGACCCTTTCCACGCCTTCTCATTTCTAGGGTTTCTCAGAAACCCTAAACTATTCGAGGTTCTTTCTTTGTTTATTTGCCTAGATCTGTGTTGAACCTATGCTATATTTGACGTTTTGAGTGTTTTCCCCAAATTTCCTTTTCAAAATCGTTGGTTTTTCAAAATTAGGGTTTCTGAAAGTCTTTCGATTCTTGTTGTTCTTTTCTTTTAGATGTTTGTCTGTATTATGCTCGTATGTTTTCCTCCTCTATTACGCATGTATTGTCTTTCTACTTTTATATGTATGCTCACATGATTAGTCTGTTTTTCTCACTCTTCTACCATGCATATTTACTACTGAGTTTCTTGATGTTTTGCTTTCCTGAACTATGTTCATGTTCTTGTTAAGCATGTTTTCTTAAATGCCAAAGTTTTTCTGAGCATGTTCTTCATGCCTTAAAGTGGTTTCCTTTCTTTGATTGTTTCAAGCCCGCCATTGTATTTGCCTGGTTCTCATGAGACTCCTTGAGTCTGTTCACTTGCCTTCTCGTTTCTATGTTTGATTCGATGGGGAAACCCTAGAATTTGGGGGTTTTTCTTGGTAAATTGAATTAGGGTTCCACTTTGGGGACCCTGTACCTTCAGACTCACTATGAGTCTCTGGTTGAACTCGTATTCTTTTGTTTACGATTCTAAACACTTCAATGTTAAACTCTTCTGTATGAATTGTTTGCTTTATATGCAAGAAGCTCCTCTTCCAAGGTTTTTGGTGATTGCTTGATTGATTTTGGATCCCCTTGATAGGGTCTTGATTGATTGCCACTGATTTTCTTTGGGTAAGCCCTCTTTACCTATTTCTGGTTTGGTTCATTCGATTTAAACTTAGTACTTTGATTTTTTTAATTGTTTGATTGATTCCCTTTCCTTTCTCTTTACAAATCAAGTACTATTGAAACCTTTCCTTAAATATACCTCGTGTATTTTCCCTTCTTATGCTACTATGAAGGATTTTATTCAAATTTCCTTTCCTTGTTTACACTTTTCCGTTTGAAATTAAATCCCTTGACTAAAGGGAGAATATTTGGGACTGATTTTTTTAAAAAGGGTTTTCTTACCTTTCTTGTTTTCTTCTCTACACTATAAAAGAGGCTACCCTTCTACACTTTTACACACGAACACAGAATACCATCTGAGTTCACAATTCCCTTTCACTTAAATTCTCTCTTTCTGATACTCACACTGCTGTGGACTTTGCTCGCTTTCTTCTGCATTCTTTACTTGTATACCGGTATGTTTCAGTTAGTTTATACGCCCCAAGAACAATGTGTTTAATTCTGTCCACATGTTTTCTAGCATATTATAACGTGTTTCCCCTTCTCTTAAAGTCCAGCATTTAAATAATCTGTGCAGTTGTTTGTTTGTTGTGAATATGATGCTTTATGAATTTCCTTACCCCTTTTACCCTTTTGTATGTGAGTTTATTGTTCAGGGCATAGCAGCGCCCCAATATTGCTGTCTATGATCCTGAACTGGGTTCATTGAACTCATTAACTCAATCAATTCCCACTTCCCATTCTCCCCATTATGTGCTTGAGCCTTGACTTAGGTCTGATAGTGTCCTAATCACTATCCATATCTTAGTCTGACCATCAAAAGGTTTGCTCCTAACTTGTTCATCTAGCAAGTGGTCAGGGGTGTGCCAGCCTACTTTATGGCTAGGTATGACCACCAGCTGTCATGGCCCCCTAATTCCCTTTCACTTTGCACTTACTCCTAGCTATAAGTTCTGCCCCTCTCTTGCAAGCCATGCTTTGGGACCCCTGAGCTCTCTCTGAACTTGGATGCCTGAGGGCTGGCTATTCCACACTGCACCATCCTGTTCATAATGGCATCCTGGGTGTAAACAATGCCTGGAATCCCTGAGATTCCTTGAAACTTTGAAACACCCTGGATAATGAGAAGGCTTTGGAGATCTGGACCCCGGAGTTGGTTAAATACATATTATTGGACATTAAGATTGAATTAGGCTGCTTGGATCTAGCTGTTAGTTTTTGATGTATTTTTATTATTTCAGTTGATTCATTGGGTTGTAATAACTTGTATAGAACTCGGGGAATCTAGTAAAAGGGTGTGGGAGGGGTTTTACTTTCTTGCATCAATAAAGGGTAGATATCATGACTTTATGACTTTAATTTTTTTACTAGAAATACTGCATAAGATGGTTCGATGTTTCTGATTCAAGTCACCTAGATACCATGCCTATAGGGTTTAACGTTTAATTATGATATAAGTCATCTAGAAATCCTGCCTATAGGACCTTAACGTTCATGTAATCGGTGCATATAGAAATCATGCCTATAGGGAATGCATATGCATTAGGCAAACTATAGGGTAATTAAATAATTACCTCTTCTTACCAGTTCTTAACAGACTTTTTAAAATCAGATATAGATATCATAGGATTCCGCATCAAGTTCGTCAGATTCTTCTTAAGCAATAACAATCTGTTAACTGGTCTCTAATGTGTTAATGTTTTCAGCCTAAACATTTTTCAACTAAGTTTTGGTCTTCCTGAAATTGTCTTTAAAACTGTTCCGCAGTTTACTCTTTCCTTAAGTATTTCTGACTCTGGAACTCCTTTTATGGTTTATACTCATGATTCTCTTAAAACTTATTTCTAAACTGACTGCAGTCTGTACTTTCCGGCATTAGACTACTTTTCTAGAACCAGTACTTTCTAAATCACTCGCTTAAAATACCTTAAGTTCTGACAATTGGATCCAAGTTGCCTAATGTGGGCTTCCTGTCTAAATGTATGTATCGAACCAGTCCGCTCGCTGCTTAATTTTTAATTTTAAAGACCAAACCAGTATGTGTAAAGGCATGCTAAACTATATGTTATCTGATTTACGGGGTTTATGTGAGCCTTACCTGTTTGTCTGTTCATTCCCCCTACTTGTTACTTGTTTTTGAATGTCGATTAGAATTTTTGTCCTTTAAACTCCATAAAGGCCCCCATCCCTTTCTTCCCCTTTTAGGATTAGAATTCCTAATGCCCCGGGACTGATAACTTGGGACGGGTAATAGCATGCAATAGGCGAACGATACCATTCCGCGCTCCAATACCTTAACGGGGTGAAAAAGGGTAGACATGGAGATGAGGATTACACGATAACACTATGCGTACAATTGAGTACCAGTGTTGTGCGAATGATCCATGTAATATATAAACCTAGGACCCCCCTCCCTCTTTATTAGTTTAACAATTTTCTGAATCTTAAAAAGCTGTTGCACTTTCGACTTCTGTTTTTCACATAATTTTCAGATTGTTCGCACTAAGTACTTGACTTCTTCCTACTTGCACTTTTAACTAAACTGCTCCTTCCCTAAAATTCAGCACTTTTTTAACCTTTTGTGCTCCTTATTTGTAATAGTTTTCTCGTATTTGCAATGCTTGCTTGTTTACTTGTTTGTTTGCATTTCAAAGTCACAATTGTAGCATGGCCGGGACCACACTAGTGGATCTTGAGGGGTACCTAACACCTTTCCCTCGAGATAATTTCTAGCCCTTACCCAAACTCTGGTTCTTCATCTCAAATTCTTCCTTAAAGTGTCCTAATGCACTA
>NW_017673201.1:46812-64005 GCF_001879085.1 Nicotiana attenuata
ACAATTCAATTTCACTTAAAACTCTCTCTTTTGATACTTGTGCTGCTGTGGACTGTGTTTACTTTACTTTCTTCTGCACTTCTTTTTCTTCTCTACTGGTATGTCTTAGTTAGTTTACATGCCTCAACAACAATGTGTTTAATTCTGCCTATTTCCTTTAATTGATATTCGTTTCCCTCTCCTTTATATTTCTGTATTTAAGTTATGTGTGTAATCAATTGTTTGTCATGAATTTGATACTCTGTGAATCCCCTTTACCCTTTTACCCCTTTGTATGTGAGTTTATTGTTCAGGGCATAGCAGCACCCCAATATTGCTGTCTATGATCCTGAACTGGGTTCATTGAACTCCTTAACTCAATCAATTCCCACTTCCCATTCTCCCCATTATGTGCTTGAGCCTTGACTTAGGTCTGATAGTGTCCTAATCACTATCCAAACCTTTGTCTGACCATCAAAAAGTCTGCTCCTAACATGTTCATCTAGCAAGTGGTCAGGGGTGTGCCAGCCTACCTTATGGCTAGGTATGACCACTACTTGTCATGGCCCCTTAATTCCCTTTCACTTTGCACTTACTCCTAGCTATAAGTTCTGCCCCTCTCTTGCAAGCCATGCTTTGGGACCCCTGAGCTCCCTCTGAACTTGGATGCCTGAGGGCTGGCTATTCCACACTGCACCATCCTATTCATAATGGCATCCTGGGTGTAAGCAATGCATGAAATCCATGAGGTTCCTTGAAACTTTGAAACGCCCTGGATAATGAGAATGCTTTGGAGATCTGGACCCCGGAGTTGGTTAAATACATATTATTGTACATTAAGATTGAATTTGGCTGCTTAGATCTAGCTGTTAGTTTTTGGTGTATTTCTATTATTTCAGTTGATTCATTGGATTGTAATAACTTGTATAGAACTCGGGAAATCTAGTAAAAGGGTGTGGGGGGGGGGGGTTACTTTCTTGCATCAATAAAGGGTAGATATCATGACTTTAGGACTTTAATTTTTTCACTAGAAATACTGTACATAAGATGGTTCGATGTTTCTAATTCAAGTCACCTAGATATCATGACTATAGGGTTTAACGTTTAATTATGATATAAGTCATTTAGAAATCCTGCCTATAGGACCTTAACGTTCATGTAATCAGTGCATATAGAAATCATGCCAATAGGGAATGCATATGCATTAGGCAAACTGTAGGGTATTTAAATAATTACCTCTTCTTACCAGTTCTTAACAGACTTTTTTAATCAGATATAGATATCATAGGATTCCGCATCAAGTTCGTCCGATTCTTCTTAAGCAATAACAATCTGTTAACTGGTCTCTAATGTCTTAATGTTTTCAGCCTCAATCTTTTGACGAAAACTCTTTTGAATCAGTATACATTTGAGTTCTTCAAATCAGCACCTCTTCTGAAATGGTTTCTTTCTAAAATTCTGCCTAAACATGTTCCAACTAAGTTTTGGTCTTCCTGAAATTGTCTTTAAAACAGTTTTGCAGTTTACTCTTTCCTTAAGTATTTCTGACTCTGGAACTCCTTTTATGGTTTATACTCATGATTCTCTTAAAACTTATTTCTAAACTGACTGCAGTCCGTACTTTCCGGCATTTGACTACTTTTCTAGAACCAGTACTTTCTAAACCACTCGTTTAAAATACCTTAAGTTCTGAAAATTGGATCCAAGTTGCCTAATGTGGGCTTCCTGTCTAAACGTATGTATCGAACCAGTTCGCTCGCTGCTTAATTTTTAATTTTAAAGACTAAACCAGTATGTGTAAAGGCATGCTAAACTATATGTTATCTGATTTACGGGATTTATGTGAGCCTTACCTATTTGTCTGTTCATTCCCCCTACTTGTTACTTGTTTTTGAATGTCGATTAGAATTTTTGTCCTTTAAACTCCATAAAGGCCCCATCCCTTTCTCCCCCTTTTAGGATTAGAAGTCCTAATGCCCCGGGACTGATAGCTTGGGATGGGTAATAACATGCGATAGGCAAACGATACCATTCCGCGCTCCAATACCTTAACGGGGTGGGAAAGGGTAGACATGGAGATGATGACTACACGATAACACTATGCGTACAATTAAGTACTAGTGTTGTGCGAATGATCCATGTAATACATAAACCTAGGACCCCCCTCCCTCTTTATTAGTTTAACAATTTTCTGAATCTTAAAAAGCTGTTGCACTTTCCACTTTTGTTTTTCACATAATTTTTAGATTATTCGCACTAAGTACTTGACTTCTTCCTACTTGCACTTTTAACTAAACTGCTCCTTCCCTAAAATTCAGCACTTTTTTTAACCTTTTGTGCTCCTTATTTGTAATAGTTTTCTCGTATTTGCAATGCTTGCTTGTTTACTTGTTTGTTTGCATTCAAAGTCACAATTGTAGCATGGCCGGGAACCACACTAGTGGATCTTGAGGGGTGCCTAACACCTTCCCCTCGAGATAATTTCTAGCCCTTACCCAAACTCTGGTTCTTTATCTCAAATTCTTCCTTAAAGTGTCCTAATACACTATAATCATTAGGTGGCGACTCTTCAAACTAAAAAACCCAATTCTCGCAAGGGAATAGAGTTGTCCTCCCGAATGTCGTATACCCGATTCCGAACTCCGTTTTGGAAGAAAAAGAGGGCGTCGACAGCATGGCGACTCCGCTGGGGATTCTTTAGGCTTTTACCATTGCATGCTATATGTGACTTTATTGCTTTCTTTTACTGCTTTTGTTTAATGCCTTTATCTGAAACTGACTTGTTTCTTTTGTTTCTTTTTCTTTAATTACTTTCGCTTACCGCTTCCCCGTCAATGTTGTTGTAATTTTGAGCAGTCATTGTAAACTTTATTGTATGAACGTGAAAATACATGTCAATTTGTTTCATTCTTGAAAACTGCATCTTCAACATCATATTCCACTCGTGCCAAACAAATACTATAGCAACGCTTATAATGAGT
Source organism: Nicotiana attenuata (assembly GCF_001879085.1). NCBI lineage: Eukaryota > Viridiplantae > Streptophyta > Magnoliopsida > Solanales > Solanaceae > Nicotiana > Nicotiana attenuata. The sequence continues at coordinate 49,773 of NW_017673201.1, forward strand.
AGTTGCGCTCCTCCAATACTATCACCCCTTAAATTTGGCAAAGGCATATTTACGGTAAAACCAGTCGATCAGCGGTGCAGTCGTCGGTTCCGTGCCTTTCCCTCTTGAGTTGTCCGCTCAAGGGTACCTGTCTAATACCCCAATAGAAACCTTACTCCGTTTAAACTGTACATGCATCATGGTCAAACCTAGCCGAGTCAGTTATGTTGTCCATATAATGACTCATTAGGATAGCCTTGTCCAAAGTCCATCGGGTTTCCTTGAAACCCAAACGGACACCTCCATATTTTGTGCATTTATTTGGAGAACTAAATGCTTNCTTCCTTAAAGTGTCCTAATACACTATAATCATTAGGTGGCGACTCTTCCAACTAAAATACCCAATTCTCGCAAGGGAATAGAGTTGTCCTCCCGAATGTTGTGAACCCGATTCCGCGAGGAAAAAGGGGGCGTCGACAGTGCATAGGTACATGTGTTCATAACATCATCAAGCCTCTGAGGGCATCCCATCATATCATCTCGGCCACTGTGGGCAAAATCATCAACGTATACCAGCTGATCAGGTGTGGTGAGTATATAATGCCGTAACCTTTTCCAGTATCCCATATATATATATATATATATATATATATATATATATATATACACACATGTAAATACGCGTATATAACGTCATCTGGTCATGGGTCAATGTACATGTATAAATNAATGTCATGTCGTGCATAGGTACATGTGTTCATAACATCATCAAGCCTCTGAGGGCATCCCATCATATCATCTCGGCCACTGTGGGCAAAATCATCAACGTATACCAGCTGATCAGGTGGTGGTGCGTATATAACGCCGTAACCTTTTCCAGTATCCCATATATATATATATATATATATATATATCTGGTCATGGGTAAATGTACATGTATAAATGAATGCAATGCATGAGAAGTACGTCAATAAAATATTTCGAAAAGTCGTAAGACCATTATGCCTTTGATGTCATGAAGTAAACTTTATTAACTTACGTATTTCTGAGACCCATGAACAGATGATAGGATAATAGAACACACAGGGAATCAAGAACATAAGTATCTCTAGCATTTCTATGAATAGTCATTTATGGAAGTTGTGCATTTGCTCGTTTTGTTTGTATCGTATGGATCATGCGAAAAGGAAAGAAGGAATAGCCTTAACATACCTGAACCGATTCTCTTGACAATCCCTTTAACACCCGTTGATTGCGACAACTCGTAGCGGCGGATCGAAGTAGGGGAAAATCCGTATGATATTCTTGAGAAAGATTGCATCGTACTCTCTTATAATTGCAAAATCTCACGTTGCTTAAGATGCTATAAAATCTCACATTTTTGAATTCTTGAAGATCCATGAAAGCTTACATTACTGAATTCTTGAAAATCCATGAAAACTTACTTTACTGAATTCTTGAAAATCCATGAAATCCTACTTTACTGAATTCTTGGAAGCTCACGTCATTGAATAATGCAACCTCACGTTATTGAAAGATGAAAGCTTCATATTATTGAATTCTTGGAGATCTTACTTTAGCATTTGATATATGCTAAAGTAGAGAAGCCTTTTATTGAATGGGTGTGGGTCCCACTTAATAAGGCTTATTTTGCCACCCAAATCTCTTAAAATGCCATCTAATAATGTAAGCAAAGAGTCACCAAACTTGGATTGAGTTGCTGTCACGTTGGGGTTACCAAGTTTATCCAATAATTCCCTCATTTCCATAATTAACTTATTAAATCCCTCTCTAATCAAACAATTAACCAATTACCCACATAATTAAGAATTATCTCAAATTACTTAAAATACTACTCACTTTTAACATACTTTATGTACCCTACTATCATGGTCATGGTACCTTGTATGTCATTAGTCTATAAATACCGGGTATTATAGCTCAGACCGTAATTTATCCCAAATTTCCAAACTTCATTGAAACTTATTTTCTTCGATTCGCTTACCCTATCACCTTCAAGAATTTACTTATCACTTCTTTGAAATAGTTTAATACTTATAATCCCAAAATAATCGCATTCCCGAATTTACGTCGATTATCTTATGACGAAACTTAATGCGGAATGTAACATCTCATTTCTGAGCTTATATCTATTTACTTATGGCGTACTTCCACATACGAAAACATGGGGTGTAACATATCCGACCACATCAGGCTTGGGATTCTAATTCCTCATGTCAATATCCTTTAGGAGGGTAACACAACTTCGTACATTTCTGGATTCTATAAAATTCATAGTACAAGGGTCTCCTCATTGTGGGTTCAATTGACTCTCCTTTCATAACTTTTTGTCTCTTGTGAGAGACTTACACTCTCATCACTAATCTTTGGGTCATGCGCTCCATGTATCACATGCTTATATAACAAATTTTCTTTTACACCTTAGGATCATATACATGCTTCCCACACAACCCACGTGTGCTATTTAAGCTTACGTCTCATTTATCAAGTCAATGTCTCTTTGGAGGTGGGTAATCACTTTTAACACTTTCCTCATATAAGTTATGCTCATGGTACTACGTACTTATCTCATATGTCCATACCATTCGATCACCCTGATACATGTGCCATCTCCTTAATATTCAGGCCTTTGCCCATTTGTGTCATATGACAATATTACATGGAATAGACGAAAGAGCGTCTAAACTTACCTTGAACCTTAACGCACGAGTTAGAAGACAATCTTATAATCAAGCTTTATCACACGATCTAGAGTGTTTAAGAAGGGTAACATTCCTAAATGTCCATGTAGCCTCCAATTTATAGATATGCTCGACAACACACCGATAAGAAGGACCCTACAAGACACGGCTCCGAGACATCCTAGGACACATTAAAACCTTAGGCTCTGATACTAAGTTTGTCACGTCCCAACCTCGGGAGGCGCGACCGGCGCTCAACCGAGTGAACCCGACTGAGCAAGCCTATTAGATACTTTCTACCCAACTCATTATGATCAAAGAAAGCAGGTTGTTATTAATTATACAATAGGAAGATTTTGTAAACATTTCCAAATCAATTCATTTGTTACATCATTGGTAAGTTTTCAAAATTTCATACACTTTACAATTTGAAGGAACAAGGGTCAAAAACACAACATAATTTACTGACGCTTCCAATACCCATATACAACCCACATAGTGTCAACGGATATACAAAAGAGAGTCATGACAATGCCGCAACCAGGCCCCGGCAGTACCTCATAATATGGTAAAATACTAACAAAATATGCATAACCCCGAAATGAAATGGGGCTCACCAATACTACCGGAAGAGGATGATGTACTGCTAACGCTGGTCAGCACTGCCCGCTATGGAACCACCTGCATCCATTTAAGACGCAACGCCCCCGGCAATAGGGACGTTAGTACCGTTGAATGGTACTAGTATGTATAACTAAACACCATCTTACTAAAAAGAACAATAACACAAGAAGGAAGTAATCATAAATTCAATAAAAGCTTGAAACATCACCACAACACCAAATTAAGGATCACATAAACTTTCAAGTAAATTTTCCATAGCTTTAAAGTGGGACATCATTAGTATCGATACCTCATAATTCAAAATACCACCGTACTTTTATACGAAGTCCGATCACGACCCGATCGGCTAGGCCGTCTCATTGGAGACATTCACCACAATCACAATTCCAGTTTCAATTTCCAATTTCAATTTCCAGCATAGTACCACCATCTGTGCCACATGGTGTCCGATCAGAGCCAGATCGGCTAGGCTGTCTCACCCAAGACACTACCATTTTCCATTAATCATCTCATTTCATACTTCTTTCACATATATCAATTCATCGGCACTTGTGGCCACAATTATTATATCATCCCTTGGCTCTTGGCCATACTTCATATTGCAAGTTATTTTCCCACCTTTTCACATTACTAAAAACAAGCCTTTCAATTCAAGATGTTACGTACACACGAGAGCAATTATAAATTGTAGGTATATAGAGGCTTTCACATACTTTGGCATAACAATCTTTATTCAAACTCGACTTGAAGTCTAGGCATTTTAGCACATATTCCATATCTTTAACATTTCCTCAAATGACAAGATAGCACAATGAGAGCATTGAAATACATATTGCACATATATTCTTGTAACAAAAGCACATTTGGAATGGCAATTTCTACATCGATCAATTTTGGAACTTACACCGATTGCATGGACACCAAGGGGGTTCAATTTCTAAGAAGACGGGGTTTTAGCCATGCATACCTGGATTCAACCCTTTAGTGTTATTAAAACCTTCCACTACTCTTACAGCTTCAGTCTATATCAACATAATTCAACTGTACCAATATTAGTAAAAAATTCCAGGTTTTTGGTCATTTTGGCATTTTATCAAACACCTAAAGTGCATAGCATTCTACTACCTCTAGTAATGGTGTTCCTTCATCCAACAATCCTTCCTTCCCACAAACAAGATATAATACAACATCCTCATACTAATAATTGCCTTCTATAGCACCATTATAATAACCAATGAACTCACATCTACCAAATTTCACTAATTAACTCATTACAAAATCTCTATAACACCTAATAATCTAGTTTAAGTATTTATGGCTTCCAATTACCATCTCATAAGTGATAGTACTTATTTATTGCTCATATACTCACTAACAATCCATGCATGTAGGTTTAAGGGTTGAAGATTACCTCTTGTAGACCAAATCTTGAAAGTCAACTTTTGGGGTGTTCTTGAGATTTTGAAAAAATCCTATGGAATCCAATCAAAATCTTCTTGTAACTAGTGATTGATAAGTGAAATCATCATAAAAACTCACCTTTAGTGTGTATTGGAAGCCTTGGCCGGATGGGTAATGGAGAGAAAAGCCCTAGTCTTGAAATCCTTCAATTTTTCTCTCTCCCCGCTCATGTATTAATAGGCTCAGGTACACTATTTTCCAACTCGTGCTATCCATGTGCTATAAGGCTTTAGCTCACTGGTTTGCTAAAAATCAAGTACAGTATTTTTCAACTGGTGCTATCCCTGTGCTATAAGGCTTTAGCTCATTGCTTTGCTAAAATTCCCAGCTTCCAACCTGTGCTATAGTTGTGCTATGGGGAGATAGCTCACTGTATTTTCTTTAGTTTTATTGCTTTGAAATTAGAATTCAAGTGGTCCCTGTCATTAAACACTCTAGATTAATAAAATAATTATCCCCAAGTATCCAAATAACTATATCCACTCCAGTAATTTCTCATGTAGTTCGGGTCTACACTAAATTGTATTCCTATGCTCGAAATTGCTCAATTTAGCGATGGAAATTCATGGGGCTTTAAAGCGGAAAAAGCAGGAACAAGTGGCGGAGGCAAATGCTATTATGGAAGATGCGAATGGAGCAACAGGGGCGTTGTATGTCAACAACCCCTTTGGGCTGATTAATTGAATTAGCTCGACGAGGACGTCAATTTCAAAGGGTGCGGGTGGTTTGCTAGGGGTTTGACTCTTTGACATCGGGCGCGACGGCTGTGGCAAGGATAGAGTGTGATGGCCTTTGGGTGTGATGGCCTTGCCATTGGCCTATGTACGGGCAAAACGATCATGCGGGCAATGGACAAGACAGTGTCATGTGGGCTGTTGCGGGTAAGTATTAGCAAAGGTCTTGGGGCAGCAAGACATGCTTGGCAAAGGCTTGACAAGACAGTGTGGGCAAAGTTGGGGCAGCATGGCACGGCATGCATGCCAAAGCCAGTGGCACGGGCACTTCGGGTTGTGGCAGCACCAAGTGCGGGCTAAGCTAAAGTACGAAAGTGCGGAATGATGGCAAAGACTTTCAATAGCTAAGGCAAGGCTATGTAAAGGAAAATACAAGCAATGGCACGGGTGAAACAAGGGTTGACATAAGCAAGGCAGAACTCGACCAAGGAAATGTGCGGGCGGCAATGGCGTTGGGTGTGTACGGCAAAATCATAGGTGGCAGATTGCGGGCAAGGCATTGGTGTGGGGAAATGTCAAAATGAGCCAAGGCTGGGCACAATGCCAGTCTTGGGCGTGCATCAGCTTACCAAGTCAAAGGGCACATGCAGTGCACATGCCAAAGCAGTTGGTGGTTTCCTTTTCGTAACCACCTTTACCATGTCCTATTTATGCTTGTATCCACTATCATTTCGTGTAGAACATGGCCTATGTAGTTGGGGATGTTAACTACAAGATAGGAATAGACTTAGTCTTAGCCCGACAAGTGGCTAAAGCTGTAGACAACAAGTGTTCATGTGCTGTCAAGTCCTAAAGGCTGCCTATGTGCTATAAATAGGTGCCTTTGGACTTAGTCATATTTGAAGTGCAATTTCGTGTGAAGTTTAAGTGGGAAACAAGAGTGAAACGTGAGGGTTTCTAAGTGTTTCAAAAGGGACTAAGGCTAGGAATTGGGCAGGTCTTAGTGTTAGCTAAAGAACGACTTGTCTTCTTTGTCAAAAGTGGGGCTGTGGTCGAATTATGATTATAGTCAAGTGTGGGTTCCTTTGTAAGTTTTTGAAATTAATTCAAAGGTTGGGATTTTCCCGTATTTGATTGTGTTCTTTTCAATTTGCTGCCAAAATTCGTTTAAGGCCAAACTTGCTGAAAATCTGGCTAAGTGTTGGGAAAGGCCGAGTCAAGTGCGCAACTTTACTGCCGCGCGAGTGTGGCTTTGGACTGACCAAAAACGCCCCCGTGACATAGGCCATGGTGACTTCAAACTTTTCCTCCTCTACTTTCCATTTGCCAAGCTCACTTAAGAAAGTTAGCACTCTATCCAAAGATTCATGAAAGGTACACTCATCTCTCTTAAGAGATTGTCACTAGCACGGCTTCAAGTACCATAGGCTTGCCCCTCATGTAGATCGCCACTAATATAAGCTTACTTGGTTTGAAATCATGTAGGGCTTCTTTAGGGATGTAATGTAGGCTTTTGGGTTAGGGTAGGATACCGTATGGGTAAGTGGTTACACCTTTCCTTAAGCACTCTATCTTTTATTTCTCGCCTCACGCTTTGCCAATTGTTAGAGGCACTTTCTTTTCATTGGGGACTAGAGAGACTTAGCATCACTATTTCTTAATCATTTCATTCTTTTTCTCCCTTTTTAATTTCTCCATGTTTGGGATCATTACCTCTTTTTGAATCTATTCAACCCTTCCACTTATTCACTTTTTGCATTTTTCTTTTTGTTCTTTTCTTTTCTTGCCTTCCCTTCTCATAGAAATCATTTCTTTTCTTTTTTTGTGCCTTGATAACTTTTTCAAGATCCTCATCTCTCCCCCAAACTTACGTTTTAAGCTATTTGTTTCACAAGAGTGTTAAGGAAAGCTCGGGTGCCAAGAGAGGGTTACGACAAAACGGGTAAAGGCTTGTAACATGGTTATCAAATGAGAAAGGCTAGAGGCTCAAAGGGGTTGACTAGGGATAATGATATTGGTTAGAAATAGAATACTCAAACAAGCCAAGGATAGCCTACAATCACTTCTCAAACCAAGCAAAACTTAGGAATTCGCCTTGAAACACATTCGGGGCAAGTTCTAGACCCTTCGCGCAGATACTTGGGCTAGCAACAATTCATCTCACCCCTCACACAAGTAGATTGTAAAAGAGGATAGAGTCGAGGGCCCACAACGACTACATTCAAGTTTAAAAGTCACTATGATCCAATTAAACCATAGGATGATTGCCAAAGTCAACACAAGAGTCACAAAGTCACTAACTAGAGCTATTTGTTTCAAAAACCTTGTCTCTAACCTTAAGCACGTAGTTAAGTGTGTTGGTGCCAATTGAAGCATGGTTGACTGTTCAAGCATGACTTAATCATGTCTTTTTATTCATTACTACTACTATTATTACCTAAACACAAAAACAGACTCATTCCCTTTAAGAAAGTTGTCACACCATCCATCGTTGGGACGAGTCACCCGGTTCACACAACAACTACCTTTGGAAAGAACCATGGCATTAATAAAACCAAAGGCTTATTATCTACTAACACCTAAAAAGAAGCTACTAAACAAGACAAGAACAACTAATACACTACTGAAACATAAAAAGAAGCTAATAAGCAAAAACAAAGATAAAGAAGCTAATGAACAAAACTACTAAAGCTAGAATGAATATACATAGTAAGAGAGAGAGAAGATATATACATACAAATAAGAAAAGAGAGAATATCATCAAATATTATAGGCCAAATGTATCAAGGTACCAAATGTGTCAAATAAACTCCACTCCCCTCCCCCGAATAAAAGTAAGCATTATCCCAAAGCTTAGCAAAATAAGAGTAAAATATGGAAGAGTGAAGAAAACTCTCTATGGCTCCTTGGACATCCTGTGTCCCCAACAATGTCATCACCCTTCGGACCGGACAACTGGATCTCATCATCCTCGACCCTAGGTGTGGCTGTATTGGTGAACATCTAACGCACTGCCTCAGCAGTGTCGGAATCAAGGTCTGGCTCTTCAGACTGGCCAGTTGGTGCCACCGGTGCAGATGTTGCTGAAGGATCTAGGGTGGAATGGTGTGGGTCAAGAAGCATATCAAAGGGGAGATCTCCGGCTGTAGCAATCCTGGTCACCTCTCTCTAGAGCTTGTCCACTGACTTCTTGTTGGCCTGGGACTTCCTCATCTTCTTTACTTCCTTTCCCTGCTCTTCAACCATCGACCCATACTGTACCAAGGAGTCCATGATAGTCTTCTGATTCTCCTGAATTTTCTTCAATGTCATGTCAGAAGGAACTTGTGATGCCTGTGAGATAGACTGCGCTGCAACAGTACTGGACAAGTCAGACAACTTTACAGTGGCTATCAGTATCCAGCTATTGAGACTCGCCAATGTCTGAGACTCGAAGTGCAGATAGTGGGTGAGTAGGCACGGGTACTAGCTTCAAAGCTGAAGTGGGAGCTGCGGAAGGAACTGTAGTAGGGGTTGTGGATGATGGTGGAGGCATATCTGCGGCACTGGAGGAAGGCTCAGCCGAAGTGGATGGAACATCAACTGTCTCAATAGCTACCACTGCTGGCTCATCAAACTATCCTGTGGTGGTAGGAGGCTAAACTTTCTTCTTCGGGTTGCTCACATCCATAAGTGAGTACCAAATAAAAGTCTTCTTTGGATTTACCTTTGTGTCATAATCCCTCGGTTATACCTTTGCATCGGTGAGATATTCTGTAATAGTGTAGGGATATGGGCAGGACGAGTCATCTTGCCGAGCGATTACTGAGATGTTGGCCAATATCATGGCAAGCTACCAGAACTTCCCTAGGAATCGGAAGGTGAGTCTCATTTTGGCTCCAGTCTAGTCTGCTGCACACAAATGTCTGCCACCCCTTTGCCTCAAAATTCAAGGTGTTCCGGTGGATAGGAATCCCGTCGTTAATCCATTGTGGTGGTGATCCTGGTGGTGCTAGAATCTCAGCTAGCCAAGGACATACTGCCTCCTTTAGTGCACATTTCTCCAAATACTCCGTCAGATCAACATCCTCGAAGCCCAAGTACATGTTGAGTGTATGCTGATCAAACCTCACCTTGAGGTTACGTACTTTGTTCACCTTCGTCCCTTTTTTGATATGAGCCACATTGGCGTAGAATTCACAGACAAGGTACTCTTTGTCATCCACTACACTCTGGGTGAACCACATCTACCTATTGCATTTCCTGATCTGTCTCAACACAGCTGGGTTGTACCTCTCCAAATCCGTAATCAGAAATTATCGCTTAAGAGTTAGCGACCTCACTGGCTACCACACACGGAAGCTGGTGAAGGCGGCCATGCTGACAAAGCGGTCCACCCAAACCTCGTTCTTCTTCAATCTTTCAAGACCGGTAGCTATAGCATCTCCCCCTCTGCCATCATCGGGATATCCTGAACTGGTGCATCTTATGCCTCAACGACTGGTGTAGCCGATGGATTAGAAACTAGATTGGCACTCTACAATCCCCTGGAAGTGCTATGAAATGAGGACGGCTCATCCCTGAGTTGGTATCTCCCTTGCGGCCTTGACTGTACGGCCGGCTGCTCCTGAACAGAGGCTGAGTTGCCCTCCGATGCTTCCCTAGACGGGGCATATGAGCTCGTCTTAGAAAGATATCTGCACCTCTTCCTCTGCCAGCTGTTGCTTTCTTTATAATTGTCTTTTGGTGGCCAAGGGGTAAGGCACTCTTGCCTCGACCCAGAGAAGGTTAACCTCTCCCTTTTGACGTGTCGCCTCGTCCCCAAGATCAAACCATTATCAGTATCAAGCAGAGGCCATTGTTAGTTAGAATTCAATGTTCAAACATACATAGGAGACATGCAAATAAAGGATAACCAGAGTACACAGTGAGGGTATTCAGTCAAAGCATGCTTGCAGGGAACAAGAACTGCGGCCCGTACAACTTTGCTTGCGGCTGCAGATGAGGACTTGCATACCGCACCTTTGAAACCCAACAAATGCCAACTCTATAATGACTGAGAATTGGCTAATGTGCGGCCGCAACATGATTTTTGCGGTCCGCACAATTAAACTTGCGGCCGCACATTGGAGTATCAAGGTAAGGGCTCTTTGATGACAGTAAAAGTGTTGTTCTGCGGCCGCAATGGGAATTCTGTGGTCCGCACATTTTAACTTGCAGTCGCAGATCCTTTCTTTCACTATGTTCCCCAAAAATCAAAATCTGCAGACTGCAAAAATTTAAGTGCGCCTGCAGAATTCAAAAATTACGTACAGATCAATTTTTCTTTCTATCTAGGTTTTTCAATTTGTGCACAATTTGACATGGCAAAATTATAGGAACTTGAAAATATGCTAACTCAGTCCCCATAGAACATGTATTCAGTTAATCTAGTTCAGATTACCCCACATGGATACACAATTGAATTCTAATGACAAATGGCCAATTTAACGACAAATCTAAAAATTAAAAAAATTAACATGAAATTGAAGCATACCAGATGAATGAGTGTAACGAGTGACTGATCAAATATGTTGTGTGTGTGGACAGGTGAAATCACCAAGAGAATTCAACAGAGCACAAGATTTTGTTCAGAGGGTGGAAAACGTAATAATGGGCCTTGTTCCTCTATTTATACAGTTGGTTTGCTAAGGGAAAGATGAGCGAGTGCGGGCACACATTTTCATGTGCGGTCCGCACGCTGTTACCTGGTGACTTCATCTCAGCGACAGATGCGGATTTCATGTGCGATCGCATATTTCCTGTGCGGTCGCACATCAACCTTTTCTCTGACAGGCTAAAACTTCAGAGAGTTGGTATTTTCAACCTCTCATTTGTGCGGTCCGCAAGCTAATTGTGTGGCCGCATTGCTCTTTTGCTACAACACCCATAATTGTGCAGTCCGCAATTCTTAGAGCACTTAGCCAAATTTTTGGTCCACAATTCCTGTAAGTCACACTCAGCCCTGTAGCACACTTCAAATCAAGTTCGAAAAAAAATAACATCTAACTACAAAAGAAAAAAGGAAAAGAAACATGGGTTTCCTCCCAAGAAGCGCATGATTTAACATCGCGGCACGACGCAAAATACCCTCAAGTGAAATGAATGACCTCCTTGATGTGGCTATCTCCAACTTTTCCCAAGTAGTGCTTCACCTGGTGACCATTGACTCAAGATAATTCATTATTTTTGTTCTTCAAGTCTAATGCACCCAAAGGTGTCACGCCCACAATTTCAAAAGGACCACTCCATTTAGACTTTAGCTTCCCGAAAAACATCCTCAACCTTGAGTTAAACAACAATACAAGATCGCCCACCTGGAACTCTTTGTTCCAAATGTATTTGTCATGAAGATATTTCATCTTTTCTTTGTACAAGGACGAACTTGCATAAGCATGGTACCGGAACTCCTCCAATTCATTCAAATGTGCAACCCTCAAGTTAGAGGCTACATCCCAATCAAGATTCAACTTCTTTAGAGCCCATATGGCCTTGTGCTCTAGTTCCAGTGGAAGATGACAAGTTTTTTCGAACACCAACCAGTATGGCGACATTCCGATAGGTGTTTTGTAAGTCGTTTGATAAGCCCATAATGCATCATCAAGCTTCTTGGACCAATCCGTCCGATTAGCATTCACCGTTTTGGACACGATACTCTTTATCTCCCGATTAGAGACTTCCACTTGCCCACTAGCTTGTGGGTGATAAGGAGTCGTGACTTTGTAAGTAACACCATACTTGCTAAGCAAAGTGTCGAAAGCCTTGTTGCAAAAATGTCACCCGCCATCGCTTATAGTAGCACGTGGAGTACCAAACTTTGTGATATTCTTCTTCAAGAAAGCCACCACACTTCTCGCCTCATTGTTGGGTAAAGCAACAGCCTCAACCCATTTGGACACATAATCAACCGCGACCAAGATGTAGGTGTTTCCACAAGAACTCACGAAAGGACCCATGAAGTCAATACCCCACATATCAAAAATATCAATCTCCAAAATGGTTATGAGAAGAATTTCATTCTTTTTTGAGATTCCACCAGCCCATTCATGTTCATTACATCTTTTCACTAGCTCACTAGCATCTTTGTAAAGAGTGAGCTAATAGAAGGCGCAACTAGGCACTTTGGTTGCCGTTCTTGCTCCACTATGATGATCACCATATGGCGAAGAATGAAAAGTCCCAAGAATTTCACCGTGCTCTTCTTCCGGTACATATCTTCTAATCACCCCCAATAATAATCTTGACAATTTCATTTGAGCTTCTTCCTTTGGTTTGAAGAGAACTCATCCGGAATGATTCCACACACAAGAAAATTTGCTAGATCCACGAACCAAGGTACCTCATTCATTGAAATAGCCAGGAGTTGCTCATCTGGGAAGGAGTCATTGATTTCAAGGCCATCATGCGGCCTTCCCTTCTCCAAATGAGACAAGTGATCTGCCACTTAGTTTTCACTCCATTTTCTATCTTGGATGTCATTATCAAACTCTTGAAACAAAAGCACCCATCTCATCAACCAAGATTTGGAGTCCTTCTTTCTCATAAGATAATGAAGCGCCGCATGATTGTGGACAATGACTTTTGCAACCATAAGTACGGGCGGAACTTCTCAATTGCAAAAACTATGGCAAGGAGCTCTTTCTCTGTAACAGTATATGACTTGGGAACTATTCATGGTCTTACTAGTATAGTAGACTAGATGAATATTTTTGTTAATGCGTTGCCCCAAAACAGCACCAACCGCTACGTTACTTGCATCACACATGAGTTCAAAAGGGACACTCCAATTTGGAGTGGTGATGATGGGAGTAGTTTTCAACTTGAACTTCAACAATTCAAAAGCTCTCATGAAATCATCATTGAAGTTGAACTTAGCATCCTTCTCAAGAAGCTTGCACAATGGATTCACCGCCTTAGATAAATCTTTGATGAAGCGCCGGTAAAAACCCGCGTGATCTAAGAAACTCCGCACACCCTTCACCGAAGTTGGAGGCGGAAGTTTATAAATCAGCTCAATCTTTGATTTGTCCACTTCAATTCCGTTCTTTGAGATTTTATGGCCAAGGACAATGCCTTCCTCGACCATGAAATGGAATTTCTCCCAATTAAGAGCCAAATTTGTTTCTTCACATCTAGCCAACACTATATCCAAATTTGCAAGACAATCATCAAAAGAGTCCCCAACCACCGAGAAGTCATCCATGAAAACTTCAAAGTAGTCCTCTACCATGACCGTGAAGATAGCCATCATACACCTTTGAAAAGTCATTGGTGCATTGCACAAACCAAATGGATCCACTTGAAGGCGAGAGTACCATAGGGACATGTTAAGGTTATTTTCTCTTGATCTTCCAAAGCAACAAGAATTTGGTGTTAGCCTGAATACCCATCAAGAAAGCAATAGAAGACACGGCCGGCCAATCTATCGAGCATTTGATCTAAGAAAGAAGTGGAAAGTGATCATTTTTTGTGACTTTTTTGAGCTTGCGATAGTCCATATACACCCTCCAACCGGTAACCGTTCTTGTAGGAATCAACTTATTCTTGTCATTGGTGACCACCGTCATGCCTCCCTTCTTTGGGACACATTGAACCGGAGAAGTCCATGCACTATCAGAGATGGGGTAGAAAACCCCGGTATCCAACCACTTGATAATCTCCTTGAAAACTTCTTGCATAGCCTCATTGAGTCTCCTTTGATATAGATGGTTTGGCACATCCTCCAATTTGAACTTATGCATGCAAAAAGGGGGGGGGGGGGTTATCCCGTCAAAT